>NC_053022.1:72930769-73009801 GCF_003073215.2 Triticum urartu | reverse complement strand
TCACATCTGTCATGGAATATCACTCACCCAATCCACGTCTACTAGCATAGCATGGCATAATAAGCAAACGTAGAAGTAACTCCCAAAGGTTTCATAATAATACAGGTAATAGGTACTACCTCATCTACTTCCCATCCCACAATTTAATTAGATCCTAATCATGCAATGTGTGAGGATTGATCTAATGCAATAAAACATGGGTTGTAGAAAAGGTATGATCAAAGTGTTACTTGCCTTGCTGATGATCCGCGAGACCTAGGGAATCGAAGTAATAGGCGGCGCAATCCGGGTAATCTATCGCAGACAAACAACAAGCACACAATAAGTACTCATCTAATGCACAGGTAAAACTCGAACAAGAGAACCAACCAGAAAGTTCAACTTAAGAACTCCGGTTGCAAAGAAAGAACGAACCGAACAAAGAAACGGAAAAACAAACGGCGGAAGAAAACAACTCGGTTCTAGCAAGTTGAAACTAGGTCAAATTTTACCGGGGCAAAAACTTGTTTAAGTTGATTAGACGGAACGGCGGTTTCGAAACGAAACTCCAGGCGCTTGAATCGCCTGATTCCGATAAACGAGCGAGAAGAAAGACTAGAAAGAAGATCGGATCTGAGATCGCGATCGCGGAATAAATCCGACGAGAAGAAAAAGAAGAACGGTTATACGAACGGACGTTCGTTAACCTAGAAGAATCCGGTGATCACGTTCATTAGGACGAACGGTCCGGCAAACGGTCCAAAGGCAACTAAATCGGAAGAGAAAACGAATCCGATCTAGGGTTTCGAAGAAGAAAACTGAAACGAAAAACCGATCTAGAAAACGAATCAGAGGAGAAGAAAAGAATCGGAACGATTAGAAGAAAACGATCCGAGGAAAAGAGACGCGGGGCAACCTCCGGCGAGGTCTCCGCCGAGCGGCTCCGGCGGCGTGGCGGAGGGCGGCGGCGCGGGCAAGGTGCGGCGGCGGCGTGGGCAAGGTGCGGCGGCGCGGGTGTCGGGTGGCGCGGTGTAGGGCGCGGGGTGGGGTGGCACGGGTGTGGGGTGGCGCGGTGGCGGCGACTTGGGGCGCGGCGCAGGTGTGGGGTGCGGTGGAGGGCTTAGGGTTTGATTTGATGGGTTTAGAGGAGGGGTGTTGGGGTATTTATATTGGGGAGGGGAGAGGAGACTTGGGGTAGGGGACAAGAAAAAGAAAGGAAAAAGGAAAACGAAACAAAGGAAAGGGGAGGGGCTAACCCTACTAGGATTCGGCTAAGAGCAAGAGGCGGCGGCGGCTGGCGCTCCTGCGCCTCGCGCGCAGCGCTGCTTGGGGGCGGCGGCTGGCTGGGCCTTTGGCCCGGCTGGCCGGCTGGTTTTTTTTTAAACGGTTTCGCGCGCAGAAAAACACAGAAAAGAAAATCTAAACGAGCTCCAAAATTTCTAAAGTAAACTTTCCCCGACTCCTAAAAATGAGTCGAACAAAATGAACTTTTCTCCGGACCTAAAATGCAATTTTCGAAAACGCGCATTTTTCCCTATCCAAATAAAATGCGAATAAAATTCCGGCAAAACCAAAACTTGATCTATTTATTAAATCTTCATTTTTCCTCAATTTTGGGAAAGTCATATTATTCCCTCTCTTATATTTTTTTTGATAAGGGAAAATTGTTTGAAGATGAAATAATAAATCAAATGATCCTCTTTTCAAATTCGAGAAAACTCTCAAATATGAAAATAACGAAATCTCCAACTCTCTCCGAGGGTCCTTGAGTTGCGTGAAATTTCTAGGATCAACCAAAATGCAAGAAATATGATATGCATGATGATCTAGTGTATAACATTCCAAATTGCAAATTTGGGATGTTACATTAAAGTTCCGATTGGATTCAGAAAAGTTGAAGTGAGCAAAACATCTCAACTGGGAGTTATAACAGCAAACCAGTTAAACAAACAAGGAATTAAACAGTTTCAATTGGATGCTGAAAAGTAGTTATTAACATCATTGTAACCCGTTGTTGCAGCAGCAAAGCAGTTAAACAAACTAGTAGATATTTAAGTTAAGGCAAACGGGTAATTCTTAATAGTAAGTATCAAACACATAGATAGGCGCAGTCTACAATATGATTAACAGGCTGTGCCATTATGTAATCAGTAGCAAACTAAATTAAGTCAATCAACCTAATTGAACAATTTTGCAATAAGTGGCTAACTAAAATTCCGAGAAGCAGATAACTAAACTTACGCTAGTTCTTTGTACAGGCACACTGCAACTTTTTTTCGCTTACAAGGTTGTACGAAGGAGTCCATGGCATCAATTGCTTGGATACACAGTCCCAATACTTATTTCTTCCCACACTGCATGGGTAAGTCGAATGGTTAATCTGGTAAGATGGTGAGTCCTTGATATGTTATATGAGGACGTGTAGTCAGACTAGTTGTAGCCAAACACATCACACTGGCTTTTACTGTATATTTCATGCGATTACTTTTGGCTTATCGAGATCTAAGCAATCTACAATAGGATGAAAAGACTGGCATCCTTCACATTATTGGCGAACTCAGTTCATAGAAACAAGCAATTCAACCATTCTGTGGGTAAATCAAAAGCGCCACTGGAATATTTTTCACTATCCAATCATACACGCAAAAAGGGGCGATGCCACCATAGGGGCTGGTATGGGCGGCCGCCTCAGGTGGCCGGAAAGTGTGCACCTAGTTTGAGTCGTCCAGGTTGGCCCACGCTAGTTTTGTTCGTCCCAACACATGAGCAGGCAATGTAAAAAATGAAGAAAAATGTTTCAATTTGGATGGGCCAATAACAGAAGTGCAAGGCAGGCCCTATAGCAGGCTCGCGGCCCAAACGAGCGCCTCCCATATCGATCGACAGCAGGAAAATCCCAATTCATTCGCTCCAACCTCCAGTCTGGTTCGCTCCTAACCTAGCCGCCGTTGGACATACCGACACATCACTTACTCGCGCCCTCGTTGGAGGGCGGTCGCCGGGCTTCAAGCGAACGGAAGGACAAGAAGATGAAGATCCAACCCTGGGTGTAGCCTGCGTGGGAGGTAGTGGCGGCAGCACGGGCATGGCATCGAGCTTGCGCAAACGGACAGTTGCAGCTTGCAATAGTAGCATGAGCAACGAGCAGGTACATCACATCCCTGATTATATCTAATTCAACTCTTCAATTTCTGGCCAATAGTTAAACCTGACGGTGTTGTAAAACTGCTTGTATGTAGGGAATCTATGAGAAAATGAAACCAATTTCTACTTATTTTATAACTCCCCCAATCAATATTGAACTGACTGAATCTGATGTATCTAATCAAGTTTCCGGTGCAAACATACAAGCTCATGTTGTTCTTGAGCCTGAAGTCTCTAATGAACAGACTGCTAATGAAGGATTTGATGCAAACATTTTACATGCTCCTGGTGATGAACATATAGTGTCTAATGAGGGATCTAATGCAAGCATTTTGCAAGCTCATTGAAGGATTTAGTGTCTAATGATGATCTACTATGTTGGGAGAGACAGAGATTTGCAGGCATTGATGACAAGCAAATTATAGTGCATTTTCATAGCTTGAGGAAACGTCGAGGCCATCTACCAGAAAGTCCATGTATCATAACAACATAACATAAATACTTTTCTAATCTGTTGTTTGAAACTATTGGCATACTTGTGTAGGATAGATATATTGATATGTAGTTTGTGCACTGGTTATACGTGCAATTACACTTCGATATTTTCAGCCAGAGAACGAATAATTCAAGCAAGTACAGACCATGTTTGTAGTCCTTGTACACCATGTTGCATTTTGTGCTTTTTGGTGCTTGCATCATTTAGTGTTTATAATCTGAACTACTTTGGATCATTAGCTAGTTTTCAAAGTGCATGTAGCTTCACATTTCTCAAGTTATGTTGATTTCCGGAGTGCAAGTGCCTTCATATTTTTAAGTTAAATGTTCGCCCCTGGTAACTTGAATTCGTGGATCAGCCACTGCACACAAATCATACATGAATGCCAGTACGAATTAAATGAAATGCAGGGACTTACGCTAGCTCGTTCTACAGGCTCACTGCAGCTCTGTTTGCACTTGTTATGTTCCATGTACAAGTCCATGTTACCACTTGCTTGGATGTGCAGGCCTTGTGCTCCTTGCATCCACCTCTGCATTTTTGACACGGCGAATGGTTGATCAAATAAGAGGAATCGACCTTGATGTTATACCGGAGGACAGATACTTATAAGGTTATACGTGTGTGCAAGATGTGTACCAGATCCTGTAGCGCCGTAATGCTTTGCTAAAAAATGGATTTGCTTGTTTCACATGATATCTCCATAAGAAATAAGAGTTAAAGTCAGAGTTGCATAGGCATGTAAGCTAAGAGAGCAGTGAAAGGATATCCAAACATCGTTGGAACAGTGCACAAGGGAGTGATGTGTGGATACCTAGTTCGAGCCGGCGTTTGGGCATGCTCGCCTAGCTAGAGTGCGGGTCACTTCAGAGCCATTGAGGGTGATGCGCTGGCGTTGGCTGGCCGCGCACGGATGCAGATCTTGAGTGGCAGCGGAGCGCTACGATGCGGTGGACGAGACCGTTGGTGAAGCCCCAACGGCCTCGGGGGGCGGAGGTGCGACGATGTGCTCGGTGAAGTAGCCCCGGTGAGCTGGGAGACGGCATCGGTGAAGCGCACCTGATGCGGTGGAACTCGGTGTCTGTGAGGCACGTCGGTTGCGGCGGCCGACGTTGTCGGTGGACCACCCGGTGCAGTGGACGAGGGCATAGATGAGGTAGCTCCGGTGCGGTGGTGAAGTGCGACCGTCGTCTTCGTCGTCGTCATCCGACACAGAGGTGGGGAATGGTGGGGAAAGAGATGAGACGAGGGGCGATTCGAGGGTTGGCGGCAAATTAGGGATTTGAGCAATCTGGGCGCGGAAGGGGATGGTGGAGAAGAGAGATTTTGCAGGGCTGGAATTGGGGCCGCCAGATATTTCAATCTGAAACGTGGAAGCGTGAACTTATATTTTCGTCGTGGCGCCGAAGAATAGTCCTGTCGGGGTGGTCGCGTGTGTCGGACGGACGCGTAGCACCCAGCCACCCACCCCCCTCCCCCCCCAAAAAAGGACGACGACAATATAAGTTCGCGCTTCCACGTTTCAGACTTATGCTTCTATGCCTTAAGGCACCGAAGCAGCGTCCACCCCGACACGACCCTGGTCTGCCTGGTGCGCCTACATTTGAGAATGCAAACAAATCTTCTTTCATTTCCAAATGAATCTGTATGTATTAGCATGCCCATGTTTTCCTTGCAATAATTAGTCATTCGAAACGAGATACTCCATCCGTTCACTTTTGTAAGTCGTTTCAGACAACTTAAAATGAACTGTTTTGCACATTGTCTGAAATGTCTTCAAGGTCTTATAAAAGTGAACAGAGGGAGTACTATAAATTAATTAATGAGGAGTTATTTGAAAAAAAATCGAAACGGTACCCACGCTAACGTGGATTAGAGTGTGTGTGTGTGCGGCGGCCGACGTTGTCGGTGGACCACCCGGTGCAGTGGACGAGGGCATAGATGAGGTAGCTCCGGTGCGGTGGTGAAGTGCGACCGTCGTCTTCGTCGTCGTCATCCGACACAGAGGTGGGGAATGGTGGGGAAAGAGATGAGACGAGGGGCGATTCGAGGGTTGGCGGCAAATTAGGGATTTGAGCAATCTGGGCGCGGAAGGGGATGGTGGAGAAGAGAGATTTTGCAGGGCTGGAATTGGGGCCGCCAGATATTTCAATCTGAAACGTGGAAGCGTGAACTTATATTTTCGTCGTGGCGCCGAAGAATAGTCCTGTCGGGGTGGTCGCGTGTGTCGGACGGACGCGTAGCACCCAGCCACCCCCCCCCCTCCCCCCCCAAAAAAGGACGACGACAATATAAGTTCGCGCTTCCACGTTTCAGACTATGCTTCTATGCCTTAAGGCACCTGCCTTTGTGTCCATGACATGTGGGCCCAACAGGTGGTTGGCCCACATGTCAGTGACCCAAAGGCAGTTGCCTTTAAGGCACCGAAGCAGCGTCCACCCCGACACGACCCTGGTCTGCCTGGTGCGCCTACATTTGAGAATGCAAACAAATCTTCTTTCATTTCCAAATGAATCTGTATGTATTAGCATGCCCATGTTTTCCTTGCAATAATTAGTCATTCGAAACGAGATACTCCATCCGTTCACTTTTGTAAGTCGTTTCAGACAACTTAAAATGAACTGTTTTGCACATTGTCTGAAATGTCTTCAAGGTCTTATAAAAGTGAACAGAGGGAGTACTATAAATTAATTAATGAGGAGTTATTTGAAAAAAAATCGAAACGGTACCCACGCTAACGTGGATTAGAGTGTGTGTCACATAATTAGTTATTTGAATTAGAGTGTGTGTCACGTAGTTAGTTATTTGAATTAGAGTGTGTGTCACGTAGCGATCTCCAATTCTAACGTGGATTTCGCATTTCACTGTATCCACGCTACTTTTTTAATACAAATTCATATGTATATGATGAACACCATGGTAGTGAGAAAACTTTTGGATGGATTCAAACATATGACCTACAAAATAGCACAACAAACTAAGTCAATGTCAACTTTTCGAAACTTAGTATGGCACGAATTCGAAATAATTACCCGTATGCCTGGTCCTCGGTTCAAATCTTACAATGTACACCGAATTGAAACATCGATATTAAGTCTCGTACTATGTACATTCAAATGTTGTTTTTAGCCCCCCCCACCCCCGCGCACAAATGCTACATACTTCCTGTATCGGTCAATCTTCCTCTCCTAACCACCTTAGGAAGCTATCGGTTTCCAACACACGTTCATTCTTTCTCTCCATGTTTCCATCTCTAAGTCTCTCAACTACACAACCCATTTTTCCACTCTATTACCAAATGTATTTACCTCACACACCCGCCATTGCACCCCATGCTGAGCTCTCTCTCTCTCCCCCCCCCTCTCCCTCTCACCCTCTCGCGCTAAATACATGCATTGCCTATCTAGCCCCCCCAACCTCTCGTGCGCACGCACGCACATTGTATATCTAGGTCACTCCCTCGAGGCTGTCTCACTCTTTCTTCCGCACGGCGGGCCACATTCGCTCAATCTCGCTCTCTTTATCTGAGTCTCGTTTAACCTCGTTTTCTTTCACACACAAATGATACATCTCCCTGTTCGGGCCTCGATCGACACACTCTATACTCTCTCACGCAGATTGTCTATCTAGGTCAGTCCATCCAAGCCGCCGCCACTCTTTCGACCTCATGGTGGGCCACGCTCACTCAATCTCTCTCTCTCTCCGTATGTCTCGATTGACCTCGCTCTTTCTCGGACAAAAATGATATATCACCATGTTTGAGCCCAATTCGACCTATTCACATTGTATACTCTCTCACGCACGTCGTCTATCTAGGTCACTCTCTCCAACCCGTCTCACTCTTTCGATCGCACGGCGACCCTATGTGATCGGTTGACCGTGCTCTCTCCCACGCACAAAATATATCTACATGTCTGTGACTGGATCATCTCTCAAGCTCTATCTTACAACCCTCACCCTTGCCAGAAAGCTCAATCGGACAATATCCCTCCAGAGCATATATATTTGTTCAATGAATGTCGGACCACACTCACTTTGTCTCTCTATCTATATGTCTCTCGATTGACCTCATTCTCACACTGTATCTTCCACGCGTTGAAGCTACTACCTCTCCATCCCTCGCAAAGCCGGAGCTATTTACATTGCGAGGGGCACTCCAACCTTGGAATAATTTGTGTAGGCATTTGTTCCGATCAGTTTAGATTATATTTTCGTAGCATTCAGCCCACAACTACTCCAAACACCGTTGCAACCCACGCAACTCCCCTAGTTGATTTCCCTCTGGCTCGGTCATCGCTCTCTCGCACGTCCTTTCTCGCCTTCAATGTCGCACCATGGTATTATTGAAAAAACTATGTTGTTCTCTTTAATTATTATAAATAAGCTACAAAACTACACACCGATAGTCCACTTGGAATGGAACAAATTTTGACCCACAAATTAAAGTGCTACAAACTACACACCGAGGGGCCCACATCTCATGAAACAAATTTGGACCCATATACAAATTAAAAAATAAAGGACGAGGATCGAACATGCGACCGGGCCTTCAAGCCGCACGTCAATAGGCAACATACGTAGAATAGTAATGTTTGTTGTACCCCCTTTGTTCACATAATGTTTTTATATTACCACAGCGTAATTAATGGATAACATGTAATATTATTTTTAGTACTATTCGCATTCACTTACTGGTGGGTTCCATGTGTGATCTCTCTCTCCTCCCCTTCTGCGTTTAGACGCACGGGCAAACAGGAAGAACTCGCGGGCGATGTTGCCATTGACCATATCTTGACGCGTTCACAAGTCACGGCACCAGTTTCATGTACTACCAGCACTAGTCAATGTGTCCGTGCAATGCACATTAATTTGGAAGTATATTAAGTGCATGCGGATATTAACTACTACTAGGATATTATTTGTGTGTTGTCATGTGATTAGCACTATTTTTGGCATGAAATTAACTGCATGCTAAATGTGTTGAGCGCTCGACATTGAAGCAGTCTAGGTCGTTGGATGACAAGGAATACATGTGGCTTGACGACGATTTATATTTAATTTGATACAGCTCTAGCAGAACATTCAATCGATCAAACCATACATTTCGTTCAGTCTGACGCCGACTTTAAATTATACGACGATCGATATAAAATAAACGGAAATGATAAATGTTCGGATTTTAAGCATGGAAATCCGAACGTTTTTCATGGCAAATTTAGATTACACGGCGGCGGCAGGGGCTCTCGCGGTAGGAAGCGGCTCATCTGCCGTGCTCTGTGTGTCGTCGGGCCACTGACCGACGGCGATGGCGGCGTCTTGCGCCGTTGTTGGCGTACTCCTGGACGTTGGCCTAGCTTGAAGGAAGACCAAAATGTTTTGGACTTCGGAGCGAGTCAACTGGCGGGAGGAGGCGACTGGCGTTGGTGCAAGGAAGCGGTCGACGGCGGCCATCCATGCCGCTAAGGGGGGCACTAGCACCCGCGCGGGGACAGGCGCTGTCAACGGCGTGGCGGAGACATTCGTGTGCACGGGCATCGACACGGGCGCGCACGTCAGTGCACGCGCAGGCGCATGCTGGCAGGTGCACGGGCATCGGCACGGGCGTGCGCGTCAGTGCACGCGCAGGCGCATGCGCTGGCAGGTGCACGGGGATGGGCGCTGGCGTAGTCGGGGCGACGGGAGCCGGAACGGGAGCGGGGACAGGCGTGGCGTCTTCCCGCAAGGCCAGTTCAAGCTCGTCCCAAAGTGCCTTATGTTCTTGAGACTCCGGCTGGGTGTCTTCCTCAGGAAACTGGAACACTAAGGGCAGACCATCGTGATGCGGCATGGCGTACGTTTAGGTTAGGCTAGTTGGAGGTAGACGACGGGAGAATCGGAGAGGAAGACAGAGGATTGTAGCGATACCGGGTAGTGCGGGGTTGATTTTAAACTGCGGCGCTGGCGACACTAAAAGTGGGAGCAGTTGGGACGACGGTGGGCGGCGGAGCCTGGTCAAAGGGCTCGCCTCCCGATGAGCCTGCACAGCGGTCTGCTCACACGCCTCCCTGACAGCCGGAGCAGCGGTCTGCTCGCACGCCTCCCGTCGACTCACATGCTTGCTCGGACGGCACCTGCCAATGAGAAGCGGGGACTCGTGGCGGCATGTAAACGCCCATGGTTTCAATAGTGAAAGCGTTCGCCTTAACATGACAGGTCTTTGTTCCAAAATACCTTGGCTCTTCATTTGTGCAACTTGTCATAAGCAGCTTGTCTCAAATTGAAGAAAAAAACTTACGAAGTAATATTTGTGCCATATCATGTGACCATGCTTAGTTTCAAGAATTTATGCTCACTTTTGGATTTTCTGAAATTTAAGATCCAGGATTCGAAACAATATCATAACCCGCATCATGCAATAAATTTTCAAGCCGTACATCTGTCTTGTTGTATTTCTTAAGAAAGGATTTGGTCAAACATTTTGCTTAGTTAGACTTCAGATAATCCCTCTGTACCAGTGCATTGCCTGATATATTAACTCAAGTACTAGGCACGAACAAACGGGCTCAATTATGTGCTCATCCTGGTGTAGTAGTAGTAGTACTAGGCAATGCAGTTGACGGGTGACCTTGACGAGCGGCGACCGAGGTAATTGAACCGTGCTCGCCACGGTAGGTAACATTGTCTAGTTACTAAAGCATCCCTCCGTTGTTCATTGATAGTCATTATGGACCGGGACATGAGGGGAATTTCCTAGGGCTGGAATTCTGGCCGACAGATATTTCGACTTGAAACGCCGAGGCTCAAATGGTTGGGGTTGCCTAATTTGCGTACCACGCACGCCACCGAAGGACACGAGCCCGTTTTTTAGGATCAACATGAGCCAAGGTCTGGCTGGTACGCCGTTGGGTCCTACCATTCGAGAATATGAAAGGAACCTTTTAAATTGCCGAACGAATCTATGTGTATTACAATACCCGTATTTTCCTTGCAAATACTAATCTCAACGTGGTAATTGATTTATGACGAGTTGTTGAATTAGAGTGAGTTTGTGATATAGTGATCTCAACGTGGATTTCACATTTCATGGTATCCCTAGTAAGTTTTCCAATGCAAATTCAAATTTAAAAGATGAATAATATGGAGGTGAGAAAACTTTGTATGTATCAAGCATATGACCACACACACACACACACACAGAGACACACGCACGAACACAACAACAATCCAATAAGTATAGTGCATCTATTTTTCCAAACCATGCATGTATGACACGAATTCAAAAATACTCCTTCTATTCCTAAATATTAGTCTTTTAGAGAGTTCAACAAGTGACTACATACGGAGCAAAATGAGTGAATCTAGACTCTAAAATATGTCTATATACATCTGTATGTGCAAGTCCATTTGAAGCCTCTAAAAATACTAATATTTAGGAACGAAGGGAGTAAAATGTAAGACATCCATGGTCCTCAGTTCAATATTTAAAATGAACATGAAACTGAAACATGAATATTAAGTCTAGTACTACAGTACATGCAAATGTTGTGTCTAGGCGGAGGTATGATTGTCGGGGGTCAACCCCTCGACCTTAGATAAAATTGTGGAGCTCTGTTTAGGGTTGTTTAGATTATATTTGTCCCCACCCTCCCAACCACCGATTGGTTGTGCACCCCCCACCCCTCCTCCCCGGGAGAATATCATGTGCCCCATACCTTAGATGCTATATGCCGATACGGGTTGCTTGGAGCTTGTAGATCTGAGATATAGCAGCTCACATGATGTGTCTTAATATTTTTGCAGGAAACCTTGATGAGTTTGAGAATTGCACACAATTTGTACAAAAACTACTTAGATGCCCTTTGATCCCATATCCAACGACCTCGAAGCTCGTATCACCGTACATCTAAGATGAAGGAGGACATCATATTCTCCTGTATGTAAGAATATCATGTGCTACCACACCTTAGATGCTTTGGTGATACAAGCTCTTCGGAGGTGTTGGATTTGTGACACAACACCTCCTCTGTGGTTCGAATGGTTTTTTGCAGAAAAGCCCCAAAAGAGTTCGGCCACTGCTTACAAGCACAAAGACTGCTCAGATGCCATTGGATCTCAGATGAAACGACCTCCAAGCTCGTATCACAGTAGCATCCAAGCTGTGATAGCACCTTATGTTTTCTCGCACGGGAGAGCATGAGGTGGTCCCACACCGTAGATTCTATGGTGATACGAGTTCACTGAGATCTAACGGTCCACAGTAGGAGGTTTGAATGTTTTTGCAATATACGGCTGATAAAGTTTGGGAAATGCGCAGAAAGTACAAGTACTACGCATGTGCCATCTGATCACTGATCATACGACCTAGATGCTCATATCACTGTAGCGGGTAATTAAGCTACGGGGAGCACCTAATATGAGCACCGGAGAGCCGTTGGATCGAAGATGCAGCGGCACACACAAGGCCTGAATGTTTTATTTGCAAAAAACCTTTGGAGAGTTTGGAAATTGTGCATAATTACAAAGACTACTCCCAAGCCATTGGATCTCACTTCCAACGGTGTAAAAACTCGTATCACCATAGTATCTAAGCTGCGGGGTGGATGTGATATTCTATGCCGCTGTCATTTTTGTTCGTAAACTTGCAAAATACGTGGAACTCGTGCCGTTACTTGTCTAACCGCGCAAAGTGTTTTTTCAAAAAAACATCCTACACTGAAATATTAGAACAACACACGGGGGTCCCACTTGTTATTAATCAAATTTGGACCTAAAACTAACAAATCTGAAAGACGAGATTCGAACTGGCAACCTGGACTACAAAGCGTAAGTCGATAGCCTGAAAAAATGAATGGTTGTTGGCTTTGTCCCATAACTTGATTTTATACAGTACTTGCGTTGAGTAGAGTAGAGGGAGTGCCTCGTCAACACGTGCATGACCGTTGTCTCACTTACTGGTGGGTCCCAGGTCTGCGATCTCAATCTATCTTCTCTCCATCGTCTAACCTTTGCACGGGCACACATGAAGAGCGGCGCTAGCTTGCCGTGGTGTTATTACAACTAAAAAAAGCTTGGAAAATAGAAGAATCACCTAGAGCAAGAGACGTTGTGGCTGGTCGAGATGGAGCTAACCACATCTATCCTCCGTGCCACGTTTAAATGATGAAGTTGTGTGGCTAGTGGGGTGTATACGACCGACTGGCTGGGTCCCGAGGTCGAACCATAGGTACTACGTCTGATACAGTATATTTTTACACGCGCATTTTTCCTCCGTGCCGAGACGTGGCACACCCTACCGCGCGGTTTCGGGGTCCTCCCGGGTGGTGCACGCATATATTCTTCCTGACGTGGGACGCCCTACCGCGCGTTTTCTGGGTCCTCCTCGGTCGTAGCGTCGAAGCAAGTAAATGAGTCGTCAAATCACGAAAGACCACCTTTCCCGCCGAGTACATCAGTGAAGCACGGTGGCTAGCTAGTTGGGCTAGTTCGACCGATTAGCTAGGCCGCCGCCACATTTGTTTTTTCACCCCTTCTTTATCTACTCGCCGGCAGGTAAATTTAAATATCCACCGCGGCGTTGCTCTGGTGTTCGGGTGCGGCAGGATTTTTAATTTTTTGATTGACGGGAGCAGGCGCGGCAGGATTTTTAATTTTTTTATTGACGGGAGCAGGCGTGGCAGCAATTAGTCACGATGACTCCGCCTGTAAAAACCCACCGCTCCCTGATGTGAAAAGTCGTCGACTGGTGTTTTACCGTGGTGAAAACCAAAAGATTCCCGGCTCCCTCCGCCTTCCCGTAGATTGCATTGCCTTTCAGCCGTTTCGCCCCCTTTGCTTCCTCTCCCCATTGCTTCTACCTGGTGCCATGGCGGCGCAGCAGATCACGGAGTCCGAGGTGAGGCGCCTGACACTAACTCCCATCGACCGGGAGCGGGCGATTGCACCCTGCATCACCAACATCGTGCGCCTCGAGAAGCAGAGGGACTTCGGTGGTGTTTAGGCGCCCTCTGCATGGGCATGTCCATGTCTCGGTGCAACATGACCGTTGGATCAAACTCAGACGATGCAGATCAGTCACTGTAGCACAAAGCGTGTGGGTGTGTTTGGTTGCATTCTCATCTCAATATAGTTGTTTCCTCTTCATGTATTTTTTCAACCTACTAGTATGGACTCATGCACCCTTCATGCACTCTACCAAACACCCAAAAGTGGGTCGAGAAGGGAACTTTTGCTCCCATCCCGTGCACCCTTCATACACCCTGCCTAACACTATTCGTGCTTCATATGGTTCATGTTTCGTGGAGTACTGTAGCACCGTACTCTTCGTGCGCTGTGGACCTAGTTCTGTTAACATTGATCTCACCGTTCATTCTTGACCGGACAGACGAAAAAGCGGTACTATGTTACATATAGGAATAGTTGACATGCGCACAACATCATTTGTTATCGCCATATCTTACTACACTAGCAACAAGATTGTGTAGTACTAACGTATGACTGCACATGCCTAGTAGTAGGAGCACTGTGTATGTTCAAGTGGCTGCCGTGTTTCGCACTCCTCCATCGTAAGAGTGGAAATGCTTGCTGTAATCATTTTTTTCTTCAGAAAAACAGTGGACACGCTCTACCGTGCGGATCCTCCTCCAGCCATGCACTAAATTACTCACTTTCGCCGACGTGTGGGACAGCCAGCACCTGGGTCCACCAGCCATGCACTAAATTACTCCGTAGTAGAGTAACGGTAGACTACCCCGATCGAGCCGCCGCAGTAATGCCCAATGAGCCGTCAAATCACAAAACCCCCTCCTTTCCAGCAGTAAGTTGGATGGACGAAGCAACCATCATTTCACTCTTCTCTCTCACCTTCCTCTCTTGAAGAAAACCCCCACTCGCTTCGCTTCTCCCTCATCTGTTCCTCCTTTCACTCTTCTCTCTCAGCTTGCTCTCTTGGATGGACGTCGGAGCACCGGCCGACGTGATGTCTATGGCTCCGGCCAAAACTGTCGAGGCTCATGGTACAAAGAAGCGCAAGCACCCCGCCGAGACTACCGCAGACAAGCTCAAAGCCATCGCCCTGTCCAAGTCCCCCTCTCCGGGATCCCTCATTAAGCAAGTCCAGGTAATGTCTCTTGTTGACTATCTTTTTCTCGATCTTGATCGTGTTTTTTCATCTAACACGCAGTACTAGTAGTGGTAGTACAACTTTCTGGGTGATCTTGCATGTGATTTTACTGTGCCAAATGACGGTTCTAAATTCCTCTTTTGACCAAAACATGCGAGAGGTTGACACTGATTTCTTATAGACTACTATCAACTACTCCCTCTGTCCCAAATTTCTTGTCTTAGATTTGTCTAGATACGGATGTATCTAGTACTAAAATGTGACTTGATACATCCGTATCTAGACAAATCCAAGACAAGAATTTTGGGACGGAGGGAGTACTTTATGAACATCAATGCTACCTTTTAAGAGGGTATATTTGCCTCAGGAACTTGTGTTATGGATATTGCATGTAATCCCTCTGCTCTCATGCCTTTGAAGACATGTTCTAGTGTCTTTGTTCACTCATTTCTGTGCGTATATGTAGTCATATATGGAGTATAATATCGAAAATCATCTTATATTTCTGAACGGAGGTAGTAATGAAATATGGTTTCTGTTTGAATTAGAACCAGGTCCGCGGTGGAGATGAAGTTCTCAAAGTCATGCCTTGTGAACTGGAAGACCTGATGATGAGTTCTACTGCTGAACTATCCAGCCGCTGTGTCCTTGTCGCCACGTGTCCTGAACTAGTGTTTTCCTGTAGCATTGTTGTCAGGCGTGTTCTCGAGGCTGTACTTGACCACACCAATTTCCTGGTTGTGCCTTCGATTACGAATGGTGTGGTTCTTGTAAAGCTTCCCAACAAATCTGATGCGGCATGTCTTCATCATCATGTTTATGAGTGGAAAGACCACTCTGTTAGGTTCTCCAAGGTTGACAAGATGCTGATGGTGCATGTAGACATCTCACACGAAGTCCATGGCCTAGTCAGTTATGCGGGTTCATCCCATAGGTCGGTGGCAAGAAATAGTCTGCAGATTTTAGTTAGTGCAACTTTGCTTGTCTGTAGAAAGTACTATTGTTCAGTACTTGATTTGTGTTTGTGAACCCTATATTGTTTATTAGTACTACCGCTTTTGGTGTGTGGTCAGTCCTGAGAACGGTCTATGTTAATGTCTGTCCACTCAATTCAGTCTGTATATTTTGAAGTATCCAGATCATATTTTTTGTGAGGACGGTTTATCAATTATGGTTACACTCCAATATCTGTATGCATTGCAGGGTTTATCACACCAACCAGGATTTCTAGTCCCATGGATGTTCGGTCCATACGATTTGTCACGACCTTTGGACTGTCCTGCTTGTGGGAGTAGGCAGGGCCCCTGTATGCCACGCGTAGTTGTACGATCAATCTTCTGTTTAGTACTTCAACATAGTAATTTCCTGGTAAGGATTCACTCGTGTCACATCAAGTAAATCTTATTGATTTACTGTCTAAATCTTATTGATTTAATGTCATGTTTTCTTTCTTTTCCTGCAATTTTACGATGCAGGTTTTGCCATGTGACATTCATCACAGAATAAACCGTTTGGTTTGCTCTATGATGGCTATTTTTGCAGGTTTCACTTCCTTTCGCTGATATGTGGGGCAACCGGCAACAGGGTCCACGTGCCATATGCACAAATTAGAGTGTACAACTTCACGGTAGACACACCCCGGTCATAGCACCGTAGTAATGCCTAATGATCCGTCAAATCACAACCCCCCCTTTCCAGCTTTAGCAGTAAGCTAGACGGACGAAGCGGCAATATTTCACTGGGCCTGAATCCCCTTCTCCCTCGTCTGCTTGTTCAGAGAAAACCCCCTCTCGGCTATTGCATAGGGTTTTCTCATGGAGAACCAGGTACGAATTCTTCATCCATCCCCGATATATCCAAGTCCCTTGGTCGCAGGTAATATTAGGATGGCAGCCGCCGCCATTGATGCATTTTTCTTCCTACTGAATCTAGTGTGTTTCATTTGCAGTGCCCAAAGTGCGAGTACCCTACAGGTTTCTGCGCCCTCGGCGAGACGCCACACTTGTTCCTTCTCATCCTAACACAGCATTTTGAAACGCGCACAGTATGTTCCTAGAATCCTCTTTTTTATCCGGGAGGGTGGGGGTTTTTTGAACATGTTGTGTTCTCATATTATTTTTCCTGCAGTGTATTATTTGCTCTGCCAGAACACATGTACTCAAGATGCTCGGCCTTGCCATAACTGAATACACTAGTTTAATGGTCACAGTGAAGACAAGCCATGGATATAAGTTGCGAGTTGGGTTCATGAACCAAGAAGATCGCTGCTTTTTTTATGGCCGAACTTGGATAAACTTTCTCAAGTGTTACAGACTGAAAGTTGGCGCACGAATGTTGATGGAAATAGGAGAACCTGGTCTCATCTTCACTGCGATCTTCCACACTGACGTCGTTCCAATTGTTCATCCATGTTAGTTTTGTATCTGGTTCTTGTTTGTTGCTTCGATTACTTCTTAATCCACCTATTCCGTCTAACTAATCACAATTTAACTTTAGAAGTAGCAACAAATCTCTCACAAAGATGCTACTTCTAACTAATATTTTCTTATAATTGGTGGCACGTGTAGGTTTTTTCAGAGTTAAGCAGTCTGCTCGTTTGTTACTCTGTAATAACTCGGCTGTTACTAATGGCACTGAAGTTGACTGGATCGACATCCACAAGTTCCTACACTTTACGGATCGTCTTGAGGTCCTTGTGGGGCGTTTCAATGGTGGAAGGCCACGTGGGATATGTGTGCCACTGCTGCCCTCGTTGAACAGGTCCAACTGTGTTGAGAAACTTATGGTACGAGCTGTTTTCTGTTATATATGTTGTTCATAAACTATTTCTTATACACAATTTTACAGGTGTGATCTTCTTGAAACAGGAACTGCCGAGTTCTATTGTTCCTATACAGATGCCTGACCATGGTCAGGTCAGACTTGCGCTTGGTCACAACATGATGTTTATCTCGACCTACTCAATTCCCCTTGGAGGTGAAAAGATACTTATTCACGGGTGGTCTCAAATAATGAAGGCCCGTCCATCTTGGAGAATAGGACAGAAGATTATGTTCATGCTTTTCCATGACTCTAAAGCGAATATCCTGTTTATTGACCACATTGCGAGATGAAGCCGCTTTCAGAAGGTTGTGGATGCGCGGGGTGGCGCCTGGGCCTTGTCCTGGGGCTTGGCGGCCTCACCCTTGGTTAACTGTAGGCAAAGTAGCACTGTTCGAGGCGTGCTTTGTACGGTTGAACCTGTATAAGTACTCATACTACTTTCAGCTTTGGTTGTTAAGTGCCCCTGCTGGTTTCAGTTAAGGTTGTTAAGTACTCCTGCTGCTTTTACAGTCTGTCGTGTTTCTTCAGTCCTGTCTTCCTCCAGCCGCCAAAACCAAACCAGCGCCGGCAGGGCCGCCTGCTTCCACCTCCCACGGCTGGCTGCGCCTCAGCGCACGCATCGCCGCCCCACCATCTCCAAAATCGTTAACGTCGACGTCCTCCGCGCGCTTTGGTGTGCTCGCCGTGGCGCCGCCCTCTCGCGTTGTCAAAATGGTCAACAAACAACGGGAATCGGCAGAAGTACGTGGAGAGGATGACAGTAGCGGCCCACCACGTCTGCGTATGGAAAAATAAAATGCTTCCTCCTAGTGTTTTCCTGACATCTGGGACCCATGATATTGTGAGCGTATTTAGTCAATAGACAAGAGAACAGCACAAGATCGGCTGACACCTGGGCCGTAGCTACTCGAGCAGTATTTTTTTTGTTTGGTATTGTTGAGACGGAGTAGGGTTTGAACTGGGCTGTGGCCCGTCTAGCCCAGGCTTATATTTTATGTTCACCATGTGACCAGCCCAGCTATTTTTTTTCTTTGTGAAAATGAGCCCGGTTTATTTTTTCTGAAGAATACCCAATCAAGGCCTACTTATTTTTCTACGCCCTGATGGGCTGCAACTCTTTCAAGACGCCTGCAAATCTTGAAAGTAATATGAAATGGGTTGTAAATATAAAAACAGATGACAAATTGGCAATTACTTTATAATTTATGAATTTTTTCACATTTTCAGATTCCTATTTCACGGGGCATTAACCTAATTTAAATATATCTTCAAAGTACTTTACATCTGGCTCGACATTTCAGTATTAAAAATAGTTTGGAACCCACAGAAATATGTGAAATTGGCCCTGGCCAACCAAAAAAATGACTGCAATAAAAATATAGAAATTATTAAAAAAAAGAGGGAGTGGTCTGACTTGTGGGCCTGTTTAGTTGACGCGTATGCAAGTTTTTTTAGTTATTATATACATCAACAAACGATTCTAGCAGACGTAACCGTTGGATGTCAATCCAACGGCCGTCGTGTTTCTTCAATCTCTGATCTTCTTGCTCCAGCCGCCAAAGCAGCGCCGGCGGGACCGCCTACTCCCGCCTCCCGTGGCCGGCTGTGCTGCCGCGCAGGCCTCAACGCCCCCTACTACTCCCACCGCTGGCCAGGGCATCCCTGTACTCACCCACACCCTCTATTATTCTGCGGCGACGGCAGCCTCACACCGCAGCCGAACCGGTGAACCCTCGTACTCCTCTCCGCGCGGGCTTCCACTTCCGTGTCTTCCCCAGCTCCGCATCGTCCCCATCCTAGGCCTCGCCGTCGTCCACCGCCGTGGTGCTCTCGGTGCGGCGTGGTCAATGTGGTCAACGACCGACTTCCATCGGAAGAGTACTGTATGTGGAGAGGCTGACAGCTAGGTCCACGGCAGCCGCAAGGAAGTGCCTCCTTATTACGCGGAAAATAACTATTCCTCCACCTGACAGCAGGGACCCACCGGACGGGCCACCAGTATTTCGCGAAAAAAAATGTTTCCCCCTGACTGCTGGGACCCATAGGATGGGCCACCATATTTTGCGAAAAAAATGTTCCCCCTGCTGTCAGCTCGGACCCACCGGAAGTGCCTCCTTATTACGCACAAAAAATGAATACCCCCTGCTACCTGGGACCCACCTTGGTGGGAGGCTGACTTGTGGGTCTACTAAGTTGACTGGGACAGAGGCCTTTGTCAACTTTAGTCAATATATGAACGATTCTAGCTCCACTGACCGTACCATGTCCATCCAACGGCCGTAGTGCTTCTTCAACCTCTGGTCTTCTTGCTCTAGCTGCCCAAAGCAGTGCTGGTCGTGCCGCCTGCTCCTGCCGCCCGTGGCCGGCTGTGATGCCATGGAGGCCTCACCGCCCCCTAATACTCCTACCGCTTGCCAGGCCATCCCACTATGCACCCACACCCTCTGTTATTCTGCGGCAACGGCTGATACGTCTCCAACGTATCTATAATTTTTGATTGCTCCATGCTATATTATCTACTGTTTTAGACATTATTGGGCTTTATTTTCCACTTTTATATTATTTTTGGGACTAACCTATTAACCGGAGGCCCAGCCCAGAATTGATGTTGTTTGCCTGTTTTAGGGTTTCGAAGAAAAGGAATATCAAACGGAGTCCAAACAAAATGAAACCTTCGGAAACGTGATTTTCACATTAGATAAGATCCAGGAGACTTGGACCTTCCGTCAAGAAAGCCACGAGGTGCTCACGAGGGTAGGGGCGCCCCCCCCCCAGGGCGCTCCCCTACCTCGTGGGCCCCTCGAAGCTCCACCAATGTACTTCTTCCTCCTATATATATCCACGTACCCCCAAACGATCGGGGACGGAGCCAAAAACCTAATTCCACCGCCGCAACTTTCTGTATCCACGAGATCCCATCTTGGGGCCTATTTCGGAGCTCCGCCGGAGGAGGCATCGATCGCGGAGGGCTTCTACATCATCATCCAAGCCCCTCCGATGAAGTGTGAGTAGTTTACTTCAGACCTACGGGTCCATAGCTAGTAGCTAGATGGCTTCTTCTCTCTTTTTGGATCTCAATACAATGTTCTTCCCCTCTCTCGTGGAGATCTATTCGATGTAATCTTCTTTTTGCGGTGTGTTTGTTGAGACCGATGAATTGTGGGTTTATGATGAAGTCTATCTATGAATAATATTTGAATCTTCTCTGAATTCTTTTATGTATGATTGGTTATCTTTGCAAGTCTCTTCGAATTATCAGTTTGGTTTGGCCTACTAGATTGGTTGTTCTTGCCATGGGAGAAGTGCTTAGCTTTGGGTTCAATCTTGCGGTGTCCTTTCCCAGTGATAGAAGGGGCGGGAAGGCACGTATTGTATTGTTGCCATCGAGGATAACAAGATGGGGTTTTTATCATATTGCATGAAACTATCCCTCTACATCATGTCATCTTGCTTAAGGCGTTACTCTGTTTTTAACTTAATACTCTAGATGCATGCTGGATAGCGGTCGATGAGTGGAGTAATAGTAGTAGATGCAGAATCGTTTCGGTCTACTTGTCTCGGACGTGGTGCCTATATACATGATCATACCTAGATATTCTCATAACTATGCTCAATTCTGTCAATTGCTCAACAGTAATTTGTTCACCCACCGTAGAATACTTATGCTCTTGAGAGAAGCCACTAGTGAAACCTATGGCCCCCGGGTCTCTTTCTCATCATATCAATCTCCATCACTTTATTATTGCTTTGCTTTTACTTTGCTTTTACTTTATTTACTTTGCATCTCTATACCAAAAATACAAAAAAATATTATTTATCATCTCTATCAGATCTCACTTTCGTAAGTGACCGTGAAGGGATTGATAACCCCTAAGCGCATTGGTTGCGTTGAGCTATTGATTTTGTGTAGGTACGAGGGACTCGAGCATAGCCTCCTACTGGATTGATACCTTGGTTCTCAAAAACTGAGGGAAATACTTACGCTACTTTGCTGCATCATCCCTTCCTCTTCGGGGAAATCCAACGCAGTGCTCAAGAGGTAGCAAGAAGGATTTCTGGCGCCGTTGCCGGGAAGTCTGCGCAAAAGTCAACATACCAAGTACCCATCACAATCCCTATCTCCCGCATTACATTATTTGCCATTTGCCACTCGTTTTCCTCTCCCCCACTTCACCCTTGCCGTTTTATTCGCCCTCTCTCTATCTATCCCCCCTCTCTATTTGCCTCTTTTGCCTGTTTGCTCTTGCCTACTCATGTGTTGGATTGCTTGTTTGTCGCGATGGCTCAAAATAATACTAAATTGTGTGACTTCACCAATACCAATAATAATGATTTCCTTAGCACTCCGATTGCTCCTCCTACCGGATGCTGAATCTTGTGAAATTAATACTACTTTGTTGAATCTTGTCATGAAAGATCCGTTCTCCGGCCTTCCTAGTGAAGATGCCGCTACACATCTTAATAGCTTTGTTGATTTGTGTGACATGCAAAAGAAAAAAGATGTTGATAATGATATTGTTAAATTGAAGCTATTTCCTTTTTCGCTTAGAGATCGTGCTAAAGCTTGGTTTTCATCTTTGCCTAAAAATAGTATTGATTCGTGGAACAAGTGCAAAGATGCTTTTATCTCTAAGTATCACTACAAAAAAAGACACATCCGTGACATTTTGGGCCAAACGAACTTTTTTTCTGTCATACATATGACACTTCTATGGCGATAATTGTGACAAAACCCGGTGTCATCATAGATGTGGTGGGCTCCTACTTCTATGACAAAAAATCATGACAGAAAATGGGCTTTTCGTCCTGGGCGGGCCGGAGACGCAGCTGCATGACATTCTTTGGGCCGTCCATGATGGAAAAAACCGTGGTAGAAGCGAGGGGGAGGAAAATTTCGGGGAGTTCCCGGTTACGGTGGGAGGTCGGGGCCGAGCGATGCGCGTTTCTCTCATACACGTACGCGCGTGTGTGCGAGGCGTTGGCTCTAACTGAACCCGAGCGAGGCGTTGGGCTCTAACTGAACCCGAGCGATTGCACTGCAGGCTACGCGTTACTGAACCCGAGCGATCGATCGATGGCTGTTAACTGAACCCGATCGAGCGATTCCTTCGGTACTGCTGCTAACTGAAGCCGATCGATGGGATGAACAGTGAGCGTTGCGGGGGGTTTGGATGAACAGTGAGCGGTGGCGTTGCCTCTGGATGAACAGGACCCCGTGGTGTGGTGGAGGGCTGGATGAACAGTAGACGGTGGAGGGGTGCCCGTGGAGGGGTGGATGAACAGGACCCCGTGGTGTGGAGGGCTGGATGAATAGTAGACGGTGGAGGGGTGGTTGAACAGGACCCCGTGGTGTGGAGGGCTGGATGAACAGTAGATGGTGGAGGGGTGCCCGTGGAGGGGTGGTTGAACAGGACCCCGTGGTGTGGAGGGCTGGATGAACAGTAGACGGTGGAGGGGTGGTTGAACAGTAGCCGGTGGAGTACTGCACGGTGGAGGCTGGATGAATATGAGCCCGTGGAGGCTGGATGAACAGGAGCCCGTGGAGGCTGGAGGAGGTCGACGGTGGAGATGAACAGTATCCCATGGAGTCCCGTTTTGCGGTACGCCACACCCCTCCCGATGAACAGGACCCCCGTTTCGACTGTAGCACTCCAACACAAGTCTGTTTCCTCCGTTTTGCGGTACGCCACACCCCTCCCAATCAACAGGACCCCCGTTTCGACTGTAGGAGGTCCGTTTCCTCCGTTTTGCGGTACGCCAGACCCCTCCCGATGAACAGGATCCCGTTTCGAACGTGGCCAGTCGAACACAAGGCCGTTTCCTCCGTTCTGCGGTACGCCAGGCCTCGTTTCCATCGCCTGTTCCATTCAAGCCTTCCCGATAAACATGACGCATTCCGTTGCCTCCCATGAACACGACGCATTCCGTTGGCTCCCCATGAACACGAGGATGATGCTGTTTCTCCGTTCCGACCCAGCCATGTACACGAGCCATGGCCGTACATATGCGCGAGTAGGCGTTCGAGACCCCGCTCGTATGTACACATACATGGTCGTATTTTCTTTCTTGCACCCTGGCCACTATACGTACGTGTACATGCTACGTGCGCGCCTCTACTATGACACGTGCGCGCCTCTACTACGACACGTGCGCGCCTCTACATCGACCAGTATGTACGTACACGTTCGCGACTAGAATGACAATGCTACGTACGCTTCGATCAGGTGGGTCTCGACTGTCAGGCACTTCCTTGCCTGCGAAGATGTAGCTGGTCGATCCCAGCAGTCAGGGGGCGAATCGTTTTTTTTGCCTGGACGCACTTCCTTGCGTGCAAAGATGTAGCTGGTGGGTTCGAGCAGTCGGGGGCCTGGTGGGTCCCAGCAGTCAGGGGGGCGAATCATTTTTTTCGGATGCACTTCCTTGCGTGCGAAGATGTAGCTCGTGGGTCCCAGCAGTCAGGGGGCGAATCATTTTTTTTGCAAAATACGGTGGCCCATCCGGTGGGTCCCCGCTGTCAGGTGGAGGAATAATTATTTTGCGGGTAATAAGGAGGCACTTCCTTGCGGCTGTCGTGGACCCAGCTATCAGCCTCTCCACGTACAGTACTCTTCTGATGGAAGTCGGTCGTTGACCACGTTGACCACGTCGCGCCGAGAGCACCAGGGCGGTGGTCTGCACGACGGCGAGGCCTAGGAAGGGGACGATGCGGAGCCGGGGAACACGCAGCAGTGGAAGCCCGTGCGGAAAGGAGTACGAGGGTTCACTGGTTCGGTTGCGGTGTGAGGCTGCCGTCGCCGCAGAATAACAGGGGGTCTGTGTGAGTAGAGGGATGGCCTGGCCAGCGGTGGGAGTAGTACGGGGCGGTGAGGCCTCCGCGGCATCACAGCCGGCCACGGGAGGCAGGAGCACGCGACACGACCGGCGCTGCTTTGGGCGGCTAGAGCAAGTAGACCAGAGGTTGAAGAAGCACTACGATCGTTGAATGGACATCGTACGATCACTGCAGCTAGAATCGTTTATATTGACTAAGTTGACAAAGCCCTTGGTACGCGTTAACTTAGTAGGCCCACAGCTCGGATTTGGCAGAGAACATATAGCCCATTTGCGATGTGTAAGACTGTACAGCCCATTTTTTTAATTCTAATGGTATTTACTACAGCCCATTTACAGTTTGTTAAAAGTACAGCCCAACTTCTAGCTAGGACAAAGATTAATAATTTCAAACAACCGCTCAAAACAGAATTCATAAAAAATTCCCACATTTTGATGGGATCAGAAATATTTGTATCCAAAATTTCTAGTCAGGTTAAATATAATTTCAAAATAAAGTTGTATTACGTTAAAATCCAACGAAATATTGCGCGCGCAACAAGTAATGAAATTAGAATTTTCAAATTCCAAAAATAATATATTTTTCAAACTAATTACGTGTTTGGTGCATAGTAACTGTCCAGTTATTATAATTACATCCCATTTATTATTTCTTAAAGTCCATTTTCTTGTTAAGCCTAATGCATACCTCCTAGGAAAGTTTGCAGCCCAGCGGGGCGGAGAATAACAAGTTGACCCGGATATCGTGTACAACTGTCGGCCCAGTTGCATTGCTGATGTTGAAAAAAAAGGTATTTTTTATACACACGTTAAAAAAATTGTATAGATAAGGAACATTTTTTGTACACACATTTAACAATTTTTAAATACATGATTAACACTTTTTAAAACATATTTTTTAGTCAACAGTGGGCCCACAGCGAGCGGAGGAGGTCACAATACACATATTTTTTTAGGGTTTTTATCATTTATGCCACTAGTTGCATCCCACTACTCAGTTTTGCCATTAGAAATTACAACTACTCAAAAATGCCATCGATTCATGAGATGCTTGCTCAAAATGCCATTAGATATCTCAAAAATGACACCGTTCCTTTAGATGTTTACTCAAAAATGCCATTAGACATTGTTATTTTCACGTCAAATCCGCTGACCATGTTATATGACAAAAATAAGCCTAGACCCACATGTCTATTCTATCCATCTCACAATGATAAGTGTGGCCCCACTTATCAAGAGTAACCAAGCGGATAATTTTACAGGAAAATAAGAACGTTGTTGGGAACAAATGGGCCCCACACTTTATTGTAGCGAGATAGAGGGAGAGCTGGCATGTTGGTTCATAGGTATTTATGTCATTATAATATGGCAAAAGAGATTTGAGACCACAATAATGGTGTTCGGTGGCATTTTTGAGTATGTGTCTAATGAAGCAATGGCATTTTTGAGGAGTTGAAATTCCTAGTGGCAAAATTGAGTAGTGCAACATAACCGGTGGCCTAAATGATAAAATCCCTATTTTTTAAATACATGATTAACACTTTTGCAAAAAAAAATTAGCCCACAGTGAGCCAATTAGCTCCAGTCGGCCCACAGTGGGCCGATAGGGGCCAGTCGGCCAGCTGTAGGCCGACTGGAATCCAATCGGCTCCTGTGGGCCGACTAGGCCTAGTCGGCCTGCACCGGGCGGACGGTGTATTATTTTTGAAAAAAAATTACCCAGCGTAATATTTATGAAAATTAATAAAAAAAAATGTATTATTTAAGAAAAAATAACGAAAAAGCCCTGTGTAGTACAGTACAACCTAACATGGTTACTCAGCCCACATTCAGCGACGCCGGAAAGGCCCAAAAAAGGCTTCTGTACAACTTTTTGAAGTCACTGAGCTCAATTAATAACTTAAGAAAAATGTTAGATTACAGTGGAACCTAATTATAAGTTGTCATGAGCAAATAAATAATTCAACGGGTCCCACTTGTGCATGTGTGTGTGCGCGCGTGCGCATGTGTGTGTGTGTGTGTGTGTGTGTGAGAGAGAGAGAGAGAGACCCATCGGCCGATGCTCGTAAATACATCTTTCAGCCATATGCATTGCTGATGCTCAGTAAAAACTTATATAGTTGACACAATCATATAGAATATCATAGCACACTGAACTTGCATACAAAAATTTCACGCAGGCGGCACAATCAGGATGGAAGCAGTGGATCGCTACGAGAAGGGCTATGTTGAAACCAACGAAGTCGTACATAACGATTCATCGTCTTTATCAATGACGGGGAAATATCTTGAATGTTGTGCAAAGAAAATAGACATACAACACAATAAGTTCTCCTAGCACATTAAGTTGACTTACAGCCCTTTCTAAAAAAAGTTCAGGTACAAAATTAGAACAGGTCATAATCAAATGTACTGGCATATCAGTGCTTCACACCCATAGCTCGTATTTAACTAGTATCTGACAAGATTCAGTTGTTACCTCAAATTAGAGCACATCCAGGCAGCCAGCCCTGCCTCTTCTCCCAAAGAAGCAGTGGCCTCTGCCGCGCGATGGAGTAGGCCATGTGCCATCCATCATTCCGAGAAACACGGGGAAAGTCTAACATTGACTCCTGTAATGGACGTCGTCGACGGACCCTGCACCAGCGGCGGCGGCAGGACTTCGATTGATGGATTGACCACTTCTTCGACATGCACGAACACTCGATGCAGGTACATCCCTAACGTGGTCCGTGGTGGCCTTGGTGGCGACGAATAGTACAACCCCGGTTCCTGCACCGGTATCTCAACACCAATCACCTTCGGTATGGTGGACGGCTTCTTCATCCATGCCATAACCGTCAGAGCCCAGCTGTCTGGAGGAACAAACATACTTATGAGCTCACCTCCAAGGTTGTTGATAAGCTCGTTCATGGACTCGCTATTCCAAGCATGTCGAGGCATGCCGTGGAAGGTAAGCTTTGTTAAAAACTCAAGCTCAGAGGGCACCGAGCCCCATCCTGGGTGCCACCGATCAAAGCTCACCAGCGTGCCATCGCAGAACAAACACCGGGAAGATTCGAACACACGACTGCAGTCGAAAGTTGTCCGGAACCTAACAAAGAAATCAGCCGGTGGCGGACAGACTTCGACGAGCAAGTCACTTATTTGGATGTTGTGCGCAATGCCAAGAGCTTTGACAAGGTCATCCGGCGAGACGGGAGGCCGGTCGCCGTTGATGGTTACCATCAGCACTTTGCCAGCAAACTGGTCGTCAAGCGCCACCCATGCCACTGTTGAGCGACAGCACGCAGCGACCGAAGGCAGGACGGACCTCAGGATCTCCGACTTAGAGATCCACGTTAACCGGCGACATGATAGTGCGCTTGAGTACAAGGAGTACAGGAGGGGGATTTGGGGGAACTGGAGTAGGAATCGAGGATTCCAGAGGTGGGGGAGGGGCGGGAGACTGCGGATGAAAAGGTAGCATGAATTTCGAGCACGCGCCAATATGCTCTCGACGCGCAAGCGCACGAAAACACCGGTGGCGCCCACATGTCGGCCTAAGAGTCCTTATTCATTCTTTTTTGGAGAGCCCGGCCTTTTTTTCAGGATCTTTTGAGAGCCCGACCTGAGAGCCATAATTGACCTGTTTGGCATTGCGTTACTACTCGGCCCATATTCAACGACACCTCACTGGCCCAAACAAGTGTACATCATCGAAAAGACACTGAGCTCAAATTATATAACTTGAAAGAAGGAGATATACTCTGAACACTGGAGAATGGTGATGCCCTCATTTAGCCCACCAGTAGTTCGAGACAATAAACAGTTCGAAACAACGATATATACAACATTCAAACACTGACTAGTGACTACTACTGACATAAACAGCAAGACATGATAGTTCATAAGAAGTCTTGCTACATCACCAAAACGCACCCTCTGCAGCGCTCAGACTCTCATGATCCAGACGAGAATGACATTCTAAATAGAAGCAACTATTACATAGTAAGAGTGACATAGACGAGGATGACCAAATGACAAGGAATATGCATAACAAAAGAAAGAACTACCCATCCAGAACCAGCAACAAAGACAACAAAGTCATTCGAAGAGATGATCCAACACCATCATAATTTGCAGCCCCGCTTCAGCGACCAGTGATCCGGAGACACCAGTACTCCACCCTTACGATGCAACAGCCCAATTAACTATCAACCTGAAGGCTCGAACCACATCACTGCCTGTCATAATTGAGACATCCAAGGATCAAAGTTAATCCGGATGCCTTTGTCATTCTCACCTTCTTTTGGCTGCAGGCTGTATCGTTGACAATCAGGGGAGTTTACTCCCGAACTCCTAGGGCTCGCCATGTAGACACAGTTTTCCATAGCAAACAAAGCCTCTCTGCCATCAAGGTCCTTGCCAATGGTGATCTCCTGGTTAATCGGATAATTGAGTCCGAGAAACAGAAAGTGTGAACCAAGGCTGTTTACCCGCCTCCAACTAAAAAATCCTAAAGGCCCCAACAAGCTGGTATCTTGCTCATAGACGTAACAGCCACTGTCCGGATACTCACGTATTACACGGTGCTTGTATACAGTGGGGTTTTTGCAATATAACTTTTCCGGCTCATGTGTCCGAATGATCATCAGTCTTTTATCGTCGTCTGATCGAGCGAGGAACCAGTTGTGCTTCCCTGTTTTGGCAAAGGTGGTGTGATTACAAAGGGCAGTAACTGTAGGGACACTGCATCATATCAAAAAGGACAGGCATTGTTAATGTAAGATCAGCATTGTTCAGAGTATGAGTAGGATAATGCAAGAAACAGCATTGATATGTCCCTGTTGGAACTGGGAGGAAAATACAGGGAAATGTATATTGGGTTCGAAAATATAGAAGTGCCATGCATGGTTATACTCATGTTATCTCGCAATCGATTCTTCACATGAAACTACCATGTCATGCATGTTATGTAATCATGTTCTGTCCTCACAAACAAATTCTTCAAGGTAACTAACAGAGCATGCATTGTTATATACTCGTGTTCTGTGGGCAAAAATTTTGTGAGGATATTATTCTAGCCATTGATTGCTGAAGGGCGAATATAGGTATGTACACATGGTAAGCATTGCAGGATTTCACTACTTCCAAATATAGAGTTCTCCATATGCACATTTACTTCCCTGATGTATGGTTAGATGAAACCAACAGTGTGGTGCATGTTTCTACATCATGAAAATGAGGAAACTAACATGGCCATTGATACACACTCATATTTAGTAGTAGTATATAGATTACTGTAAAATAAGGATAATATCCATATATTCCTAACCGTTTGATTATTAAGGGTACAAATTGGCTATAATGACATGGTCACAATCGCATGAATTAACTCATTCCAAATATAGCTGATTTACGGTGTCTCTAATACATTGCCGTAGTTCTACTCAAATTCTGCTCAAACTGAGATATGCCAATCATCACAAAAAGTTCAAACAGTGTCATGGCGTCATCATTAACATGAGAGGAAACAACTTACATGCGCCGTCCCAGCAATACGTGGTGCCATCTACTTTGTCGATCGCGTAGATGATGCCATTGTGTTCAATAGCATCACAGAAGTGTGTATCAGCTTTGACGATGATCCACTGCGAGCCGAGTTGTCTCCAAGTAAAGAAGGCACTGGCGTAAAGATAGGCGAGTCCGCGATCGAACAAGGCAATTAGCTTGAAGTCTGCGTAATTCGCATGTCGTGTGGGCACTTGGCAGATTACAATCTTCTGCAAAACAAGGTCCGTCCAACTGACGTAGTAATCTAGATGACTTGGACCGCGATGGTAATACTCTATATAATCCAACAGAGGAAGGATAATCTCATGGGAGGTCTGGAAGTTCATGATCACCAACTTTTTATCGTCTTCTCTGAAGGCAGCCATCCAGTGGGAGTTCATGCCGACGTAGTACATACCTGCCAAGAAGTTTCGGGCGATGGTGATCAGATCGATGTTGAGGGAAATGATGTACGGTGACCCACTACATACCTGCAAAGAAGTTTCGGCTAATGGAGATCGAATTGAAGTCGAGGGGCATCATGCACGCCTCCGTATCATGGTGAGCCAATCTCGCAAGACCAGATAGCAGCAAGCAGGGTGTCTTGAAAAGCTTAGGCCTCGCTTCGACGATGGCCGTGTGCATGTCCCTCGAGCATGCAGCCAGCCGCAGGGTGCTCAACATATCCATACACGAACAACAGAGGTCGAGGATGTCACTGGGGAGATTGCTCCAATCGCGGCTCATATGGATGATGCGCGGTTCGCGTTCGGCCATGGTGGAGTTTGGAAGGGGGCTTGATTTACGAGGGAGAAGGATGTCGATGCTGGAGCGGCTAGCGAGGGAATAGTGGTACTGGGGGAGGCGAGTGAGGCGACGGTACACGGGGGCACAGTGAGACGGAGACGGAGAAGGAGATGGAGATGGAGTGGTGCTATGGGAGCGGAGAGGGAGACGAGGCGAGGCGCCAATGTGTTGTACAGCGGCGGTGACAGACTGCACTGTGCACAGAGTGAGGCTGACTTTGGTAACCCGAACACGCCGCCTGGACTAGTGTCACGCGCAGGGTGTTGTCACTTCACTGTGAGGACCAGATGAATAGTATTTTGACCATCAAGTGTACCACAGTTGTACTACTACTACTACTACTACTACCAGTAGGTACATGAGTACTCCAGTATTGTATAGCGTAAATAGGTCTCCCGTGCTAGCATGCATGTTCACTTCATCGTTCAGGTATCATCCATATTGCGAGCAGAACCAAATTCTTGTGCATGCCCAATCAACGCTCTGCCACGATGCATGCAGTGGTCGTTCTGGTGCATCAAGGACGGCATGCAGATCGTTCCACACTTGAGAAGAGGAAAAATGGAAAGGTAGAACGCGGCAGCAGAGGAAGAGAACGCTGGCTAACGAGGCTGGGAGGGGATCGAGCAGGAAGTTAATGCTCCACGCCTAAAGGTTTTGGGAAAAACTGATTTTCATAAGGTGACTTATACTCACCTAAACAGAGGGAGTATTCCTTAACCAGAGAATGTTGTGTCTCCCACTCACGCTCTCAAAAAAAAATACAACACATTTTTTATCTGTTTGCATAGGTCCCACCTATCAGGAAGGATGGGCACGTACACGAACAGGTACGACTCATCAGTCTACACGCATAGCCTTTTCGTTTAGTCTACCTAGCCGTCTAATCAACTGCCTGCACGCCACTTCTCCCATTTAATTCTCCATCGGGAACCGATTCTCCTCAGCTTCTTCACCTCCCCTTCGTCTTCATTTGCATCCAAACCCCACTGCGTTCACATTGTTTTAACCTCTTTAAATAATCATCTACTACTTCAGTTAGACTAGCCATCTAATCCTAATTCTCCAAACCATAGCCCTCCGTTCCAGCGGTTCCAAATGGCGATAGAGATCGAGATGCAGGTTTTTAGCGTCCAACATGTCCTCGTCGAAAGCTCGATGCGCATAGTTGCCACCGTCACCGTCCACCCAAGGCTTGTTCGGCAGTGGATCAACAATGTATCCAACTCCCTCGAAAAGGTAGAGACGAGGGTCATCGATCTCGACGCAGAGTACACGGAGCGTGCCCCTGGGAAGATCCAGCGCGCCGCCGTCCTTCAGTTGTGCTTTGAAATGATGTTTTGGTGTACCACATCATACACTCGCCCTCCATACCAGGTGAGCTTCACGATTTCTTGTCTCAGGAGGACGTATACTTCTGTGGGGCAGCCATCGAAGGGGACAAACAGAAGCTGGAGCTGTACAACCTTGATTTGAATAGCATCGCTAACCTACAAACCAGAATCAAAATTCCTGTAGAAGTTTGTGATAAACAGACACCATCCCTATTCGACGTAGCAAATTTTGTGCTCGGTACAAATCTTCTGAAGGGTGACGAGACGGTGGCATTAAGGTCGTCTGGATGGGAGAATTATCCCTTGACGTACGAGCGGTTAAAATATGCTGCCCTCGATGCCCGTGTGAGTTTCGAGATAGCTGCAAGGTCCAAAGAGCCCGTTGTGAAGCCGTCTCCCACAGAGAATGAGAAGAAGAAGAAGAAGAACAAGAAGAACAAGAAGAACAAGAAGAAGAGGCTGCACCAGCAGGAGGGCATTATGGATGGATGAACTATTTCCTCTCTTGTAAAAAAATTATTCCCTCTCGGTGTATATTGATATAGATGGACTATTTCGATGGTGTGCATGTCTTTGGAACAGAGTAGTAGCGTGGGTCCGCTTGACTATAAGGAACTATTTATCCGCATATATAGCATTCTCTGCTACTCCTTCTAGTGATCGGTATGCAGTGCATGTGTCCCTAGACATGACAGCTTGTCCATGGAAGTTCAACTACGACACCATCATGTTTCATCTCGCGATTCCCACGACGCCTCTCCAACCCACGGCACCACGCCCCCCCGACGTGCGCCTCACCCCTCTCGGCCGCACCGCCCCTCTGCCTTTGTGTGCATGACATGTGAGCCACCTAAAATGCGGCGAGCATCAAGTTTCTACCACAGCCACCCGCAATTCCCACGACGCTGCTCGAACCCATGAAACCACACGCCCCCGACCTGCGGCTCACCCCTCTTGGCCCCACTACCCCTCTGCCTACGGGAGCATTACATGTGGACCAGTCACCTATCGGGTCCACATGTTATTGACTCAAAGGTAGGTGTAGTAAGGCGCTGAAGCTCAGTCCCGATGGCCCCGAGAGGGAAATGTAACTCCTGCGCGAGGGCTTGTGGTGCTCCCGCAGCACGAACTCGTGCCAAACTCGAGATTTGTTTCTTTGCTATACATGCACGCAACGATTTAATGGACATTGTAATCTCAACATGTGATGGGGAGCTCTAAATTTGAATTTGAAACTTATAAAACGAAAAGATTCAAAACAAATAAACTGGGAGAGAGGGAGTATATCGTAGGATGTGTCCCATACAAAATAAGTCCCCTGGTTTGTTACCATGAAGATGCGGTTAGAAAGGAGCACAGCGTCTTCCTACTCATACGACAACAAATCGGCCGCAGACAGCATGGTCCGCCTTTGACCGCCATGTGCAAGGTTCGTGCTATCTTATTCAATCTCACCGTGGTTCCATCGTACCAATTCATGCGGTGGCCCGTTGCATGGCTGATCCCAATGTTGGACAAAGGTTCTACGGGAACGGTTTCACCGTTGTAAATGTTGTCCAAATTGATGTTGGTACCCTCCCGTACATATGCAAGCCAATCTCCACTGGCACCAAGCCTAACCTGTGAAACAGTGGGCAGGGGGAGAATTAGGAAATGGACATGGAAGTAGTCTTTAGAATGCATTTACTACGTGATCAAACTCATCTTACCTGCTCATCGGAGGAAATCTGAGTGTCCCTCAACGTCGGCATCTCAAGGGGCGTAAACTTGCAATTATGGCCACGCCGCCCTGGAGAGACCCCCAAGGAAACATCCTCGTGCGTTCCACGGAACATCAAGATGCATTTCTATGAGTAGTTTATCTTGTGAGAGAAAAGGATGAACGAGGGAAGGCCTCTAGAGATAGAGATGGACACTACTACTACCAATGTGCTGGCCCGTGCGTTGCAATGGATCCAAAGTAGTAGAATAATACTTGTTCACGTGCTTGAAATATAAACACTCTAGTTTTGATATACATGTGTCAGCAGACATGACAGCTTGTCCATGGAAGTTGAACCACGGCGACCATCACGTTTCTTGTTTCTACCACTAAGCCACTGAAGTTCGGTCCCGTGGGCCCCGAGAGGGAAATGCAACTCCTGCGGCAGGCCTTGTGGTGCTCCCGCAGTATGAGCTCGTGCCAAAACTGGAATTTGTTTCTTACTACTACCAACTAGTACTAGTAAGGTACATGTGCATTGCACGCATGAGATTCTGGTGGTTTGTGCATTATGCTTCTACATGTGGAGCTTTCTGGATTCTAACATGTGGCAAAATCTGGTGGAATGTAAGGTTAGGCAAGTTTGATTAACTTAGGCGAGTGTTTGATTCAAGCCACACCTTAGGCAAGCCACACTAAGGCCCCACATGACATACACACACAAAATGTGGCAAGATTCCCTTAGGCTTGCCAACTTGTTTCTCTCGTTTTGAAGAACTAATAACTTTGCCTAAGCTTAGTTGTGGCAAAGTTAGGGTCTGTTTGATTCAAAGGATTTTCATAGGGTCTTTGAAGGATTAGAATCCTTAGGAATTTTTCCTACGTTGGTCGTTTGATTCATAGGATTGGATCATGTAGAATATTTTCCTAAGGATTCATTTGTACTACGTTTCACAGGAATTCTAACATGCACTCCAACCTCTTGAAAGAAATCCTTTGTTTTTCATGTGACACAATCAAACAAACACAAATCCTATAGGGGTCCAATGAACATGCCATTCCAATCCTACTTTTTTCCTATTCCTGTGTTTCTGCAATCCTATGAATCAAAGAGGCCCTTAGTCATGAATTAAGTTCAACCATGGAGTCTTCTAGATTATACATGTGGCAGAATCTGGTGGATGATATCCAATGGCCAGTAGTGCTTGGATTTGCCATCTTTGTACCGTCGGATTGGCTTCATCCAACGACCAACTTTCATAGTTTTTCACACACTATATAGGGGGTATAGATATAGATGTGCCGGTCCATTGCAATGGATCCAAAGTATATATATCTATTTAGTGGAGTGCACTCTAAACACATTATCTATTTATTTTTCTCTAACCTTCCGTAGCCATGCAACCAAGCCACATAAGCTTCATGGGTGCCCCCCACATCATATTATTCATACTACGTTCATTGAAAAAAAGATAAATCACCCAAAACAAGATCTTCATGTTTTTTGTTCCTACGATGTTGTTGTGTGCACGTACCTACTAGTTGTATAGTGGTAGTACTAGTAATATAGTATTAGGAATACAAACTTGGTACTAGTAGGAGTAGTACTAGTACGGAATGCTCCTACTCTATCAACGAGCCCCGTCTGACACCAAATTTCTTGGCTTCCGTGCTACAGCTAGATCTTCCCCTCGTTTCTTTTTTCCAACCTGGCGGCGGGCGGGGTGTCGGTTTTCTCAACGGCGGTCCCACATGAAAGTGAAAATGCTAGGCAACACGCCATCCCTAAGCCATGTGTCGTGCCGGACGGGCCGTGTTGTACTCCCGATTCCCGGGCGTGTGGGGGTGTGACGCGAACGCGGCAGGCCTTTTCCTTTTACCAGCAATGTGCTCATGCGTTGCGACGGATCCAAAGTAGTAGAATAGTAGTATTTGTTCACAAACTTGAAAGAAATCACTATTGTTTTGATATACTCCTAATATATTACTCCCTCCATACCTAAATATTTGTCTTTTTTGAGATTTCAAATGGACTATCACATACGGATTATATAGACATATTCTAGTGTTTCTAGCAAGATGCCCGCGCGTTGCACGAAGTTGATGGAAAAGGTAAGCACAACTTATAAATTGACGGATGGAGTACTAGTTAAAGTGATGCATATAATTAAGCAAAGGGATCGCACATGTCGGTATTGACTGGAACAAGAAAGCAACAGCACAATAAGAATTAAGGCCACGATGATGCGATCGCAGTGGTGGTTACAGAAGGTAAGAAGAAAGATGGATCCACGAACGTACGACCTCCTCCTCCTCCACTTAGTGCGTCGGTCCATCGACCGGTGGCTAAGGAGCGGCGGCTTTTGTGGCGAGGTCGAGGTGCTTCTCAGCAAAGGCATCCAAGGCTTCCAGCCGGTTGAGGAAGGCCAACGTCGTAGCGTCCTCACTGGCCTTGTAGATACCTATGTACACGATTTCCTCGTACATGTGGATGTGTAGGTCGACGAATTCTTGCAGGGCGAGGCGCCTCGCGGCGAGTGCGACCTCCAGGTGGACATTCTTCGTGGCGTCGGCGGGCAGTCGCAGGGCCACCGGTGCTCGAAAGAGGTTCCGGCCATGGAGGCCGATTAGGGCGGCAGGCAATGAGGAGCCCGGGCGCGCGGGCGGGAGGAGTACGGCGATGTCGTCCGCAAGCTTCTTGACGACGGTGAACTTGTTGCTGGTGGCAACGATCATCTGGTCCAATTGAGAGTCGTAGTTGGCGTCGAAGGCGGCCATCCACTAGCCGGTCTCCAACACCGTCTGGAGACGATCCTCGGCGCCATGCCGCAGGCCAGCGTCGTGGACCATCTGGAGCAGCCGCTGGCCGCTCACGAGCATCGCCGCCATGGGTCTGGAGTGAGCTCTTTTGTGCTTAGTGTAGGTGCTTAGGCAAATGCTTAGGTGTGTACGATGTGGTAAATGCATTGGAATGGAGGGGCGCCTTTATATGAGGGCAATGAGGGCAAATTGCGTTGCATTCACATCGTGCAGCCTCTTTTCCCGAACCTCCTCCCATTACTTCCCTCATGCATTAATTGAAGAAGGATGCATTGGCCGTTCAACATATCGGGAACCGCTACTCCCTCCCTCATCTGCATTAAAGTCGTATCGGGAACTGCGTCGCCCACTGTCAAATCGAATACTCCCTCCGTCTAGGTGAGTATTAAGTCATCTTACGAAAACCAAATATTAAACACATAGGCGTGGTGCATTAACTCTCACGTTGTTTCTTATTTTTTTGACATAAATAGAGGAATCAACCAAGAAGAGATGTGGGGCTTGTATGCTTTTAATAACTTGAGACTATCAAACATGACATGCAGTGGTCAGTTCGTTGCACAAGAACAAATACAACCCATGTCAGCACACACGAATCTTATATAGCATCACATCCAATGGCTATAGAAGATGAATGAGACCAAATTATATCTCATCTAGATGAGTTCTAGCAAAACTGTATTAATAATACTTAGTACTCCTGCACCATGTATCATATATTAGTATCATGTAGTACTTTATTTATTTGTGAGGTATCCAGATGGCACTGCACCGCCAAGAAAAGAGGGTAACATCAAAATTATGGACTACTTTTTTGAGTATGTTGATAAGGTCCGGTCATAGTCACTTGTTGAAATCTCTAAAAAAGACAAATACTCCCTCCGTCCGGAAATACTTGTCATCAAAATGGATAAAAGGAAATGTATCTAGACGTATTTTAGTTTTAGATACATCTCTTTTTATCCATTTTGATGACAAGTATTTTCGGACGGAGGGAGTAGAAAACAGAGTTGGTGATGATGGTGTGCGTGCCATCCTGCAATATAGGCCGTCAGATTTATATCTAACGGATAGGAAAGAAACTATGGCAATTTTGCAAAAATATACCCACACGTCTCTCCATGTTCGCAAATAAGGCCTTCCCTCGTTCAACCTTTTCTCTCACAAGATAAACTACTCATACAAATGCATCTTGATGTTCCGTGCAACGCACGAGCAGCTAGCTTATTTCTTTTAAAATAGTTGCTACGATAATTGGGTTGAAGTGATATATTTTATATCTGCCCCGAATGATTTCAGATTCACTAGTAGTAACAAAGAAAAGGTTGCCTTGTTAATTAACAGAAAACGGGGTGAAAACTATCACATGAGGCCGGTAAAAACAAGGCACACTAGGTTCAGCATCATCGTCACTACAGTTGTGCGCGCGCGAGAAGTCTACATATCGAGGGGGCTACCGAGCGAGGCACCGAGACACAATGTTTGAGAGAGAAACCAATTGACAGATTATGATCAGATCGAGTTGTCACCCTTCTGCTGTCATTGTTGGGGGGAGGGAGAGAAAGACGTATCGAGAGTGTGCGCGGTAGGCACAGAGGCACAACTAGCGAGTGTGTGTGTGTGTGTGTTTGAAAGAGGAGTAGATAGATTATTATCAAGATCGATGTGCCACCCTACTAGCTACTTTAGTGCCAGGTAGTGTGTGTGTGTGTGTATGTTTGAGAGAGAAGCTAGTCGATAGATTAGTATCAAGATCGAGGTGTCACCCTACTCCTTCGGTGTTGGGAAGTGTGGGTGTGTGGGGGGGCAGTGACACTCACATATCTCTACTCTTATAAAAAAACAGAGTTGGTGATGATGGTGTTCCTGCCATCCTGCAATATAGGCCATCCAATTTATATCCGACGGACAGGAAGAAAACTATGGCAATCTTGCAAAAAGATACCCATACCCCTCTCCGCATTTGCAAATAAGGCATTCCCTCGTTCATCCTTTTCTCCCACAAGATAAACTTCTCATACAAATGCATCTTGATGTTCCGTGCAACGCATGGGGATCTTGCTAGTAGGGAGAAGAAGTTTGTGTGACACATATCTAGCTATATTAAGGGATAGGTAGATAGCATATGTGTGAGAGACATTAGTGGCTGTGGGTGGGCGGAATTAAAGGGGTGGGCGTGTTAGACATAGAGAGCGTGTGCGTTTCTATGTGAGAGACTTGTAGGACGCGGTAGAAAGACAAATTTAACCCTGACGGAGGGAGAGAAATACACGAAGTGCGCGTGTGTGATTCCGATGACCACATGGAAATGAGATATGTATGCGTGTGAGAGAGATTGCACAATTCATTCACGTATCACTATCTAGCGATCGTGGACGTGCATCGCTTGAACATAAGTCAATATCTACTTCGTATCGTGGCCAAAGGTACAATATCGATTCAATGCTATAAAGATTGGACACTCACATATCACATTTTTTCTATTTAAATAAGCCTTTTTAGTTGTGCATGCCAAAGTTACAGTGATGTTTCTTCAAACAACCAATGTAGCTATCATGAACATGCACCATTGTTACTCTTGCATTCAAATTCATTAGTCTTGGATGATTTAAGTTTCTATTTTGAAGTAATATATGTAATATTCATATATGAATTCAACAGGTACGCAATTTATGAAATGGAGGCTATGTAATCATATGAGGTAACACTTTTAAGTAGCTGACTACAATATCCATTTCTTTTTGTGCGCCTCTACACTAACACGTCAATGCATTATGTTTAAAGTAAATAACCAATGGCACTAAATTATCTATTTACACGAGAAATACATAGGTTGAGCGTTTGATCCCTTTTTTGTGAACGCGCCACTACACCCGTACGATTGGCCGCGCCCGTGTGAACGTCCAAGTTATCGGTGCATCATCCCGAGTTATTGTCTTTTTTCTGTGGTGGACTTCACACCAGTTATTAACTGCTGACACGTGCCCCGTGTACACAGTCTAGCATGACCTTCCTGCTAGCACGGTCCAAAATTAGTTGAAACTGGATACAAACGATCCCGCGGGCGGCAAAATCTCCCGCCTCCTTCTAAAATTTCTGCCACCTTAGTCTTTAGCATGCGAAATCTCCCTTTTGTCCTTGGTGCAAGGAGACCAACAGTTACAATACCGCCCTCATCTACATGATAGGTTGGGGCTGCTTTGGTAACTTCCAGTTCCCCCACTACACGGCACCCCCATTTCCTCTCCCCCTCCTGCAAAAACGACTAACTCCACAGCACCAGAGCATCTTACATCACGCCGTCCGTACTTCATCGCCCTTTCTCCCCTCCCCTCTCGAAACCCCAGGTTGCTCATCCACCGGCGTACCATAGCCCATTCACTGCCAGCGGCGTCCACCTCGCCGGATCTGCGTCTACGGCCGCATCTACCCCTCCCACCTCCCCTAGAAACAAGTAGACTGCTCATCCACCACTGTACCACAGCCCATTCAGTGTCGGCCTTGTCCACGGCGCCGGATCTGCTTCGCCGGTACTCTCGTCAACCGCCGCGCATCTGCAGCGGCTCATTCATGCTCCCCACCGACGCCCCCGTCGACGGCCTCTGATCCTCTTCGCCGACACCTTCCTCAACCCTACCGGAGCCGCTTCGCCGACACCTTCCTCAACCCTACCGGAGTAGCTTCGCCTATATCATTCTCAACCATACCGGGGCCGCTTTGCCAACTCACAAGTCCACAGCCTCAGATCCGCTTCCTTGCACCCTCATCCAACCTACCGGAGCAGCTTCTGACGCCCCATCCATGGCCGCAGATCTGCATCGTCGACACCACCCTTAACCCAACCACCAGAGCAGCTTCTGACGCCCCGTCCACAGCCGCAGATCCGCATCGTCGACACCATCCTTAACCCAACCACCGGAGCAGCTTCACCTACGCCCTCGTCCACGGCCATAGATCCGCTTCGCCCACACCGTAGTCCACCCTACCGGAGCCGCTCCACAAACACCCTACTCGACGGTTCTACATCTCCTTACCGGACCCCGACAGCCAGCGCAGCGTCATCACCCTCGACGTTTCTAACCTGATTCCCACAGTCTGGAGAGATGTCAAGCACCCGCCACGGCCTAGGTACTTGTCACCTTTAAACCCGTCCAGCATCACCTGCCCGATGTACTTCAAATATACTAACCGGTCACTATTACCTGTTATGCAGCTGGCAAAAACTACAAGGATGATGTTTCTTCTGGATCTAACAGCTTGGCCAACCAAGATCCTGGACTGAGGCATTGCTATGATCTTGTAAGCGCATCTCTCTCTTGTATTGTTCTGTGCCTGCCAGCGTGCTTTGCTAGGATTTTTGACTAGTAATCCCTTTGTGCAGACAATGATTTCTACTACTAGCTGCTAAATTAGATATGTAGATGTCATACATGATACTACCTCGTACCTCTGTTCCTAAATATAAGTCTTTCTAGAGATTCCACTATAGGCTACATACGGAGCAAAATGAGTGAATCTACACTCGAAAATGCATCTATATACATCTATATGTGGTTCATACTGGAATTTCTACAAAGACATATATTTAGGAACATGGGCAGTACATTACACAAAATCGTAGGTGGCATGTAGGAATTCCAGTGCACTACATTAGGCTCCCTTAGAGTGCATGCTAATCCAGCATACAGAGTCATGGCTAGTTTATGGTACGCACACAATCGTTAATTGGTGGTTTAAATATGCGCAAGGGATATGCAATGTAGTATCATGTAGAGATGTCTAAAATTAGCCGTGTCAACTTGCAGATAGGGTTACACAATGAAAAAGTACAAGATGTATATGGCAATTTCATGGAACATCACAAAAAAAGGAGAGGCAGCGGTGAGCCTATACAGTGTGCCATGGTACGTCACTCCTCCATTGCAATCATCGTGACATGTTATTTGTATGCCAGTTCTATTAGCCAAGTTTCTTAGGGACAGTTATTACGAGTTATCCTAAGAAAATAAGCACCTGTGAATATAAGCTCCATGTAATAAGCCAACCAGTTCTTTTCATTGCGTTTTCAGCTTATCTTTGGTATGATCAGTGGAAAGTCTAGATTGCATTATATTTTTTTCATTTTGCTGCCCATATGGAAATTAATTTGACTTGCAAACATCACAAATTGAACCCAGTGCAGTAATTAATATGATAGGAAAACAGACCATCACTATTTGCTCAAAATGCAAATACAAAGATACCATCTACTTGGCACAATCTACTTTGGTCAATGTTTTCCATAGATATCCCATTGCCTAATTTAAACGAAGAATGCATGACCCACATTTAAATGAAGAACAATTATTTATTGAAATTTGATGGTCCAAGTGGCTGGTTATTATCGTATAGCAGCACCACCTGAAAGCATCATATAGCAGCAGCAGCTCATAGCAACTCATCATACAGCAGCAGCAGCAGTCTGCAATTCATCATATACCAGCAGCAGCTCATAGCAATTCATCATATAGCAGCAGCAGGAGTAGCTCATAGCAATTCATCATATAGCAGCAGCAGGAGCAGCTCATAGCAATTCATCATATAGCAGCAGCAGGAGCAGCTTGTAGCAACTCATCATATAGCAGCAGCAGGAGCAGCTTGTAGCAACTCATCATATAGCAGCAGCAGCAGCAGCTCATAGCAATTCATCATATAGCAGCAGCAGCAGCAGCTCATAGCAACTCATCATACAGCAGCAGCAGCAGCAGCAGCTCATAGCAATTCATCATATAGCAGCAGCAGGAGCAGCTCATAGCAATGCATCATATAGCAGCAGCAGAAGCAGCTCATAGCAATTCATCGTATAGTGGAAAGGGGAGAGGAGATGCAAGCGGGCAGGGCAATGAATGCTTGCGTGTTTGTTTTTACTTGAGGGTCAGGTGTGACACGGGCGTCAGCAGTTGCATTTTGAGTGTAATATAGGCAGACAACAAAGTCATTTCACTATTCCCCTTCCCTTCAATTTTTAGTGAGGTTCTACCCGAAATACCCCCCTCCAAAGAGAAATTAGTTAAGCCCAAGACCATAACTCAAAAATGACTTCTTTACATCTTTTATGGCTTATTTTGACAATATTCCCTGAAAAGGCGGAATCGAACTGGCCCTTAACCTGCAATTCAATTATGCATGCAATGATGAATCACTCTTGCCTGCTATCTGTACATTTAGGCATCATCATACATGGCATAACCTAATACATGTGCATTCCATTGTAGAATCTGGAATATGCAATGTTTATGTTAGTTCATACGTTGCACATGATGTTTAAATGCCCCTTAAATCTGGTCAGTCAAGTGATGGTCTTTAAGCCTCCTTCTTTGCTTATTTTCTTGATATGTAAGATTTGCTCACACATCTGTTCAATTGCTTGTTTGCATCAGCCAGCCATACTAGGACTGTTTGCTTTGATTACTTGTTGTTCTTGACATAACACTCTAACAGAGCTTGTCAACGATTTAAACACTAAGGGATGATGTAGTGGGTCCTTGTCTAACTCATAGGTGACATAAAGGTTTGGTTGTACACTATAGTAGGCTCTCCAAGAGTACCTGGAGATCCAGTTCGAAGGTATGCCTAGTTTTTACATAGTGCAGACATAGTAAATGCTCATTTCATTGTGTGCAAGTGCAAGAGATGTGGCATGTTTCATTATGTGGTGTTGTTTTGTTATAATCTCATTCTTTTGTGTTCACAGACTGGAAAGTATGCATATTTATCTTCCAAGGAGACGAGTAACTAGTTTGTGTCACCTTGCAGAGGGGTGCAATGAAGATAAGATTGAGGATTTCCAAGTACAAGATGTTAGGAAGGAGCCTTGCAAGAGAAGTAGGAGCTACGCTGAGCCTCTTCAACCTGCTAAGGTAAGTCACTGTATGCAACTCAACAGTTCAATTCCTTGTTTGTTTCAGGCATAGTTAATTTTCTCTTTTCAATTGCTTTATTTGTCCTCAGTTAATGAGATGCCCAAATAATCATGCCTGATGTTCGGTACTTGTATCACTATTAGTTGACATAATTAAAGGCCTTACCATTTAATTACTCTGCCGAAGTGTGCCTGAAGCTTTGAAGTCTATTAACCAACTATTATTGCATGAGGCATGGGTTTCTAAACCCATGGTTCTCTTTCTTTACCGTGCTTCCTAGCAACAAAGTCTCTCTTATCATAACGTTGATTCTTTGATTGTGGGTTATCAAGATCAACAGCAGGTTCAATCTCTACATCATTATCATTACTAGGTTGACCATCAACATGAACATCATCATTAACATTATCACTGGGTTCATGTTCATTACCAGATTGTGTTTCAGCATCAGAAATAGAAATATCATTGGGATTCTCAGTGTTGGGTTTCGTAGTAATTTCAAAACATTTCCTACGCACACGCAAGATCATGTGATGCATAGCAACGAGGGGGAGAGTGTTGTCTACGTACCCAACACAGACCGACTGCGGAAGCGATGACACGACGTAGAGGAAGTAGTCGTACGTCTTCACGATCCAACCGATCAAGCACCGAATCTACGGCACCTCCGAGTTCGAGCACACGTTCAGCTCGATGACGATCCCCGGACTCCGATCCAGCAAAGTGTCGGGGAAGAGTTCCGTTAGCACGACGGCGTGGTGACGATCTTGATGTTCTACAGCAGCAGGGCTTCGCCTAAACTCCGCTACAGTATTATCGTGGTATATGGTGGCAGGGGGCACCGCACACGGCTAAGGAATAGATCACGTGGATCAACCTGTGTGTCTAGAGGTGTCCCCTGCCTCCGTATATAAAGGAGTAGAGGGGGGGAGGCTGGCCGGCCAAGGAGGGAGGCACAGGAGGAGTCCTACTCCTTCCGGGAGTAGGACTCCCCCCCCCAATCCTATTCCAAGTAGGATTCCCAAGGGGGGAAAGAGAGAGAGGGGGGCCGGCCACCTTCTCCTAGTCCTAATAGGACTAGGGGAGGGGGAAGTGGCGCAGCCACCTTGGGCTGCCCCTTTCTCCTTTCCACTAAGGCCCATGTAGGCCCATATGGCTCCCGGGGGGTTCCGGTAACCTCCCGGTAACCCGGTAAAATCCCGATTTCACCCGGAACACTTCCGATGTCCAAACATAGGCTTCCAATATATCAATCTTTACGTCTCGACCATTTCGAGACTCCTCGTCATGTCCGTGATCACATCCGGGACTCCGAACAACCTTCGGTACATCAAAATGCATAAACTCATAATGTAACTGTCATCGTAACCTTAAGCGTGCGGACCCTACGGGTTCGAGAACAATGTAGACATGACTGAGACACGTCTCCGGTCAATAACCAATAGCGGGACCTGGATGCCCATATTGGCTCCTACATATTCTACGAAGATCTTTATCGGTCAGACCGCATAACAACATACGTTGTTCCCTTTGTCATCGGTATGTTACTTGCCCGAGATTCGATCGTCGGTATCCAATACCTAGTTCAATCTCGTTATCGGCAAGTCTCTTTACTCGTTCTGTAATACATCATCTCACAACTAACATATTAGTTGTAATGCTTGCAAGGCTTATGTGATGTGTATTACCGAGAGGGCCCAGAGATACCTCTCCGACAATCGGAGTGACAAATCCTAATCTCGATATACGCCAACCCAACATCTACCTTCGGAGACACCTGTAATGCTCCTTTATAATCACCCAGTTACGTTGTGACGTTTGGTAGCACCCAAAGTGTTCCTCCGGCAAACGGGAGTTGCATAATCTCATAGTCATAGGAACATGTATAAGTCATGAAGAAAGCAATAGCAACATACTAAACGATCGTGTGCTAAGCTAATGGAATGGGTCATGTCAATCAGATCATTCAACTAATGATGTGACCTCGTTAATCAAATAACAACTCATTGTTCATGGTTAGGAAACATAACCATCTTTGATTAACGAGCTAGTCAAGTAGAGGCATACTAGTGACACTTTGTTTGTCTATGTATTCACACATGTATTATGTTTCCGGTTAATACAATTCTAGCATGAATAATAAACATTTATCATGATTATAAGGAAATAAATAATAACTTTATTATTGCCTCTAGGGCATATTTCCTTCACTCAGGTGTGTCAACAACAGGTTCACTAGAAGCATGCAAAGTCCTATCATTTTTCTTTTTCTTCCTCTTAGAAGGACTAGGTGCATCAACATTCGTTCTCTGAGAATCTTGCTCAATTCTCTTAGGATGGCCCTCAGGATACAAAGGTTCCTGAGTCATTTTACCACCTCTAGTCATAACTCTAACAGCATTATCATTCTTATTATTATTTAATTCATTGAACAAATCATTCTGAGCTTTAAGTACTTGTTCTACTTGAGTGGTAACCATAGAAGCATGTTTACTAATAAGTTTAAGTTCACCTTTAACATTAGCCATATAATCACTCAAGTGTTCAAGCATATCAGCATTGTGTTTCAATTGTATACCAACATAAGCATTGAAGTTTTCTTGTTTAACCATAAAGTCATCCAACTCATCCAAGCATGGGCTAGCAAACTTAGTAAATGGGATTTCACATTTATCAAATCTATAGAGAGAATTTACCTTTACTACATGTGTCGGGTTATCAAGACCATGTATTTCTTCAACATGCAGCAAATTAAGACCATGTATTTCTTCAATAGGTGGTAAATTCTTAACATCTTCAGTTTTAATACCTTTTTTCTTTCATAGATTTCTTTGCCTCTTGCATATCTTTAGGACTGAGAAATAGAATACCCCTTTTCTTTGGAGTTGCCTTAGGAGTTGGTTCAGGAAGTGTCCAATTGTTTTCATTAGTCAACATATTATTCAATAGCAATTTAGCTTGATCAACAATTCTTTCCCTGAAAACACAACCAGCACAACTATCCAGGTGGTCTCTAGAAGCATCGATTAGTCCATTATAAAAGATATCAAGTATTTCATTTTTCTTGAGAGGATGATCAGGCAAAATCGGAGAAGCCTCCCCCAAGCTTGTGGGAGACTCTCTTCTTCAATTTGCACAAAATTATATATTTCCCTTAAAGCAGCTTGTTTCTTATGAGTGGGGAAATATTTAGCAGAAAAGTAATAAATCATATCCCGGGGACTACGCACACAACCAGGATCAAGAGAATTAAACCATGTCTTAGCATCACCCTTTAATGAGAACGGAAACAACTTAAGGATAAAATAATAGCGAGTTTTCTCATCATGTGTAAAGAGGGTGGTTATATCATTTAATTTAGTAAGATGTGCCACAACAGTTTCAGATTCATAGCCATAGAAAGTATCAGAGTCAACCAAAGTAATTAGCTCAGGATCGACAGGGAAATCATAATCCTTATCAGTAATAAAGATAGGTGAAGTAGCAAAAGCAGGGTCATATTTCATTCTAGCATTCAAAGACTTTTCTTTAAGCTTAGCTAATAATTTCTTAAGATTAGATCTATCATTGCAAGCAAGAAAATCTCTAGCAGTTTCTTCATCCATAACATAACCCTCAGGAACAACAGGCAATTCATATCTAGGAAGAGAATTTTCACAATCACTTTCATCAATATTATCAGTTTCAATAATTTCATTCTCTCTAGCCCTAGCAAGTTGTTCATCAAGAAATTCACCTAGTGGCACAGTATTATCAAGCATAGAAGTAGTTTCATTATAAGTATCATGCAAAGCAGAAGTGGCATCATCAATAACATGCGACCTATCAGAATCAATAGCATGTGTAGGTGTCGCAAGTTTACTCAAAACAGAAGGTGGATCAAGTGCAGAGCTAGATGACAGTTCCTTACCTCCCCTCATAGTTGAGGGAAAAAATCTTTGATCTTTCAAGTTCTTTATAGTGATAAGCAGATATAAATCCCAAGTGACTCAAAGAATAGAGCTATTCTCCTCGACAACGGCGCCAGAAAATAGTCTTGATAACCCACAATTATAGGTGATCACAACAGTTTTCGAGGGTAGGGTATTCAACCCAAATTTATTGATTCGACACAAGGGGAGCCAAAGAATATTCTCAAGTATTAGCAGCTGAGTTGTTAATTCAACCACACCTGGAAACTTAATATCTGCAACAAAGTGTTTAGTAGCAAAGTAATATGATAGTAGTGGTAATGGTAGGAAAAGTAATATTTTGGGGTTTTATAGTGATTGTAACAGTAGCAAGGGAAAAGTAAATAAGCGAAAAGCAATATATGAAAAGCTCGTAGGCATTGGATCGGTGATGGAGAATTATGTCGGATGCGATCGATCATGCAACAGTTATAACATACGGTGACACAGAACTAGCTCCAGTTCATCAATGTAATGTAGGCATGTATTCCGAATATAGTCATACATGCTTATGGAAAATAGCTTGCATGACATCTTTTGTCCTACCCTCCCGTGGCAGCGGGGTCCTATTGGAAACTAAGGGATATTAAGGCCTCCTTTTAATAGAGTACCGGACCAAAGCATTAACGCATAGTGAATACATGAACTCCTCAAACTACGGTCATCACCGGTAATGGTCCCGATTATTGTCACTTCAGGGTTAACGGATCGTAACACATAATAGGTGACTATAGACTCGCAAGATAGGATCAAGAACTCACATATATTCATTAAAACATAATAGGTTTAGATCTGAAATCATGGCACTCGGGCCCTAGTGACAAGCATTAAGCATAGCAAAGTCATGGCAACATCAATCTCAGAACATAGTGGATACTAGGTATCAAACCCTAACAAAACTAACTCGATTACCTGATAGATCTCATCCAACCCATCACCGTATAGCAAGCCTATGATGGAATTACTCACACACGGCGGTGAGCATCATGAAATTGGTGATGGAGGAAGGTTGATGATGACGATGGCGACGGATTCCCCTCTCCGGAGCCCCGAACGGACTCCAGATCAGCCCTCCCGAGAGAGTTTAGGGCTTGGCGGCGGCTCCGTATCGTAAAACGTGATGAATCCTTCTCTCTGATTTGTTTTCTCCCCAAAAGTGAATATATGAAGTTGGAGTTGAGGTCGGTGGAGCGTCAGGGGGCCCACGAGGCAGGGGGCGCGCCTACGGGGTAGGCGCACCCCCACCCTCGTGGACAGGGTGTGGGCCCCCTGACGTGGATTCTTCTTCCAGTATTTTTTATATATTCCAAAAATAATCTCCGTTGATTTTCAGGTCATTCCGAGAACTTTTATTTCTGCACAAAAATAACACCATGGCAATTCTGCTGAAAACAGCGTCAGTCCGGGTTAGTTCCATTCAAATCATGCAAGTTAGAGTCCAAAACAAGGGGAAAAGTGTTTGGAAAAGTAGATACGATGGAGACGTATCAACCCACAAGCACTAATCTAAGGTTCCGGTACAAAGATTGAACACAAGAGATGAACTAGGGTTTGAGAGGAGATGGTGTTGTTGAAGATATTGATGAAGATTGCCCTCCCCAAGATGGGAGAGTTGTTGGTGATGATGATGACGATGATTTCCCCCTTCGGGAGCGAAGTTCCCCCGGTGGGATCGCTCCGCCAGAGGGCAAAAGTGCTCCTTCCCAAGTTCCGCCTCGAGACGGCGGTGCTTCATCCTGAAAGTCCTCTTCTTTTTTTTAGGTCAAAATGACTTATATACCAGAAGAGGGGCATCGGAGGTAGGCCGAGGAGGGCACAACCCACCAGGGCGCACTTGGGCTCCCTCGCGCGCACAGGTGGGTTGTGCCCACCTGGTGGGCTCCAATAATTCTTATATATTCCATAAAATATCCCCATGAAGTTTTGGCTCATTTGGAGTTCTGCAGAATAGGTGGCCTGACGTAGCTTTTTCAGGTCCAGAATTCCAGCTGCTGGTATTCTCCGTCTTTGTGTGAACCTTGCATATTATGAGAGAAAAGGCATTAGAATTACTCCAAAAGGCATTATTATGCATAAAAGCATTATAAATAATAGTAGATAGACATGATGCAAAATGGACGTATCAAATATCGATGGGCATGTTACTTATTTCCATGCTGAAGCTACTAGAATTGCTAAACCCGATGAAAAAGATAAACATAGACCTATTATTGGCATGCATGTTGTCTCTGTTAAAATAGGAGATCATTGTTATCATGGCTTATGTGATTTGGGTGCTAGTGTGAGTGTTATCCCATTCAGCTTATATCAAGAAATTATGAATGATATTGCACCTGCTGTAATAGAAGATATTGATGTTACTATTAAGCTTTCTAATAGAGATACTATCTCACTAATTGGAATTGTTAGAAGTGTTAAAGTATTGTGTGGGAAAATAAAATACCCTACTGACTTTCTAGTTCTTGGTTCCGCACAAGATTATTTTTGTCCCATTATATTTGGTAGACCTTTCTTGAACACTGTTAATGCAAAGATAGATTGTGAGAAAGAAATTGTTAGTGTAAGTTTCGGGGATGTGTCTCATGAGTTTAATTTCTCCAAATTTTGTAGACAACCTCGTGATAAAGAATTGCCTAGTAAAGATGAAATTATTGGTCTTGCTTCTATTGCAGTGCCTCCAACTGATCCTTTAGAACAATATTTACTAGACCATGCATGAAAATGACATGTTCATGAATGAAAGAAATGAAATAGATAAAATATTCTTTAAACAAATGCATGTCTTGAAACACAATTTGCCTGTTGAGACTCTTGGAGATCCTCTACTACCCAAGAGTGATCTTGTGTTTGATCTTATACAATTGCCTAGTACTTTGAAATATGCTTATCTCGATGAAAAGAGGATATGTCCTGTTATTATTAGTGCTAACACTTCAGAGCATGAAGACAATAAAATATTGAAAACTCTGAAGAAGCACCGTGCCGCTATTGGATATACTCTGGATGATCTTAAGGGCATTAGTCCCACTCTATGTCAGCATAAAATTAATATGGAGCCTCATGCTAAACCAGTTGTTGATCACCAACGACGGTTAAATCCTAAGATGAAATAAGTGGTAAGAAATGAAATATTAAAGCTTCTAGAAGCAGATATAATTTATCCTATTGCCGATAGTAGATGGGTAAGTCATGTTCATTGTGTCCCTAAGAAGGGAGGTATTACTGTTGTTCCCAATGATAAGAATGAATTGATCCCACAAAGAATTGTTATAGGTTATAGAATGGTAATTGATTTTAGAAATTTAAACAAAGCAACTAGGAAAGATCATCATCCTCTATCTCTTATTGATCAAATGCTAGAAAGATTATCCAAACATACACACTTTTGCTTTTTAGATGGTTATTCTGGTTTTTCTCAAATACCCGTGTCACAAGAGGATCAAGAAAAAACTACTTTTACATGCCCTTTTGGTACCTTTGCTTATAGACGTATGCCTTTTGGTTTATGAAATGCACCTGCTACCTTTCAAAGATGTATGACTGCTATATTCTCTGACTTTTGTAAAAAGATTGTGGAGGTTTTCATGGGTGATTTCTATGTTTACGAAACTTCTTTTGATGATTGCTTAAGAAACCTTGATCGAGTTTTGCAGAGATGTGAAGAAACTAATCTTATCTTGAATTGGGAGAAGTGTCACTTTATGGTTAATGAAGGTATTGTCTTGGGGCATAAAATCTCCAAAAGAGGTGTTAAAGTTGATAAAGCTAAAGTTGATGCTATTGAAGAAATACCGTGTCCTAAAGACATCAAAGGTATAAGAAGTTTCCTTGGTCATGCTGGTTTCTATAGGAGATTTATTAAAGACTTCTCTAAAATTTCTAGGCCTCTTACTAATCTCTTGAATAAAGGTATTTCATTTGTTTATGATGATTATGTAGAAGCATTTGAAACACTTAAGAAAGCCTTAATTTTTGCACCTATTGTTCAACCACCTGATTGGAACCTGCCCTTTGAAATTATGTGTGATGCTAGTGATTATGCTATTGGTGTTGTTCTAGGACGAAGAGTTGATAAGAAATTAAATTTTATCCATTATGCTAGTAAAACTATAGAAAGTGCTCAAAGAAATTTAGCAGTTGTGTTTGCTTGTGATAAATTCAGATCTAATTTTTTTGATTCCAAAGTAATTGTTCACACCGATCATGTTGCTATTAAGTACCTTATGGAAAAGAAAGATGCTAAACCTAGACTTATTAGATGGGTTCTCTTACTACAAGAATTTGATTTACATATTACTGATAGGAAAGGGGCTGAGAACCCCATAGCAAACAAATTTTCTAGGTTAGAAAATATTCTTGATGACCTACTACCTATTGATGATAGCTTTCCTGATGAAAAACTAGCTATCATAAATGCTTCTCATATTACTCCATGGTATGCAGACTATGATAATTATATTTTTGCTAAATTTATACCACCTAATTTCACATGTCAACAAAAGAAAAAGTTTTGATGATTTAAGACATTATTTCTAGGATGACCCACACCTTTATAAAGGAGTAGATGGTGTTATTAGACGTTGTGTACCTGAGCATGAACAGGAACAAATCCTACGCAAGTGTCACTCCGAAGCTTATGGAGGACACCATGCTGGAGATAGAACTGCACACAAGGTATTACAATCTAGTTTTTATTAGCCTACTCTCTTTAAGGATGCTCGTAAGTTTGTCTTGTCTTGTGATGAATGTCAAAAGAATCAGTAATATTAGTAGACGTCAAGAAATGCCTATGAATTATTCACTTGTTATTGAACCAATTGATGTTTGGGGTTTTGATTATATGGGACCTTTTCCATCCTCCAATTGGTATACACATATTTTAGGTGTTGTTGATTATGTTACTAAGTGGGTAGAAGCTATTCCAACTAGTAGTGCTAATCATAAAAAATCTATTGAAATGCTTAAAGAAGTTATTTTCTCGAGATTTGGAGTCCCTAGATATTTAATGACTGATGGTGGTTCACACTTTATTCATGGTGCTTTCCGTAAATTGCTTGCTAAGTATGATGTTAATCATAGAATTGCATCTCCATATCATATTCAGTCTAGTGGTCAAGTAGAATTAAGTAATAGAGAAATAAAATTGATCTTGTAAAAGACTGTTAATAGATCTAGAAAGAATTGGTCTAATAAACTTGATGATGCATTATGGTTTATAGAACTGCTTATAAAAACCCTATGGGTATGTCTCCGTATAAAATGGTTTATGGAAGAGCATGTCACTTACCTCTTGAATTAGAACATAAAGCTTATTAGGCAATTAAAGAGCTCAACTATGATTTCAAACTTGCTGGTGAAAAGAGGTTATTTGACATTATCTCACTTGATGAATGGAGAACCCAAGCCTATGAAAGTGCCAAGTTGTTTAAAGAAAAATTTAAAAGGTGGCATGACAAAAGGATACAAAAGCGTGAATTTAATGTAGGTGACCATGTCTTGCTATACAATTCTTGTTTAAGATTTTTTGCAGGAAAACTTCTCTCTAAATGGGAAGGGCCTTACATTATCGAGGAAGTTTACCGTTCCGGTGCCATCAAGATCAACAATTCCGAAGGTACCAACCCAAAGGTGGTAAATGGGCAAAGAATCAAACATCATATCTTAGTTACTCCCATAAATGTTTGAAACCAATATTATTAATACCATAACACCAGAAGAGTACACAAGGGAAACTTTCCAGAACACCCCAGACTCTTGAAAAGGAATAGGTATTTAATATGGTAAGTAACCGACTCCAAAAATTTCCTAAAAGCAATTTTACTCCGTTTTGGAATATTTAGAAAATTAGGAAAATAAAAGTAGTCTGAAAAGTGCATGAGGAGGTGACAAGCCGTGGGGGCGCCCCTCCCTGGCCTGTGGCCACCTCGTGTGCCCTCTGGACTCTGTTTTCTCCCAGAATACTTGTTTTGCACGGTAAAAATTCATTATATAATCTCCCGAAGGTTTTGACTACTGTATCGCAGCGATCACTTATGTTCTTGTTTTGAGCTATTTCTGCAACAGATCTAGAGCAAGATGTCTTCACAAGAGTCGGTCAGGGAGAGTCATGTCTCTCACCCGACACCGGACCCAAGAGAATACAACAAAGTTGAACCCTTTGGGTTGTCAACGGAGGAAGAGATGGAAGCAATCATGCATATAAGAGATCAAAGAAACTCAAATGACTTTCATGGATATAAAAACGGTAGATCTAATCATAAACTCAAAGTTCATTGATCCCATCAAACACACCACAAAAGAGTTACATCATATGGATCTCCAAGAGACCATTGTATTGAGACTCAAGAGAGAGAGAGAGGAAGCCATCTAGCTACTAACTACGGACCCAAAGGTCTACAAAGAACTACTCATGCATCATCGGAGAGGCACCAATGGAGGTGGTGAACCCCATCCGAGATGGTGTCTAGATTGGATCTGGTGGTTCTGGCCTCTGCATCGGCTGGATCAATATTTCCTCGACTCCCCTAGGGTTTTGGGAATATTGGGGTATTTATAGAGCAAAGAGGTTGTCCGGGGGGCACCCGAGGTGGGCACAACCCACCAGGGCGCGCCTGGGCCTCCTAGCGCGCCCTGGTAGGTTGTGCTCTCCTCAGAGCACCCCCCCCAGGCGCAGCCATAGCCCATTATGTTCCTTTTGGTCCAAAAAAAAATCTCCGTAAAGTTTCGTTGCATTTGGACTCTGTTTGGTATTGATTTTCTATGATGTAAAAAACATGGGAAAAACAACAACTGTCACTTGGCACTATGCCAATAGGTTAGTACCAAAAAATGGTATAAATGACTATAAAATGATTATAAAACATCCAAGATTGATAATATAATAGCATGGAACAATCAAAAATTATAGATACATTGGAGATGTATCAGCATCCCCAAGCTTAACTCCTACTCGTCCTCGAGTAGGTAAGTGATAAAAACAGAATTTTTGATGTGGAATGTTGCCTATCATTTTATATCATAATCTTTTCTTTATAGCATGGACATTTGGAATTCTATATTGTTCAAAGCAATAGTCTAGTTTTGACATGATAATTTAAATACTCAAGCATATCAACAAGCAGCAACCATGTCTTTCAAAATATCAACGCTAAAATAAGTTATCCCTAGCCCATCATGCTCAATCATTGATCCATTCATGAAACACACTCCCATATTAGCTACACCCAATACTCAAGTATGATCATATTGCCTCCTAGTTGGTGCTTTTATAAGACAAGATGGACACTCAAATTCAAAAATAAAAATTGCATAAAGTAAAAGAAAGGCCCTTCGTAGAGGGAAGTATGGATTTGTAGAGGTGCTGGAGCTCAAAGCGAAAAACTTAGAGATAAAAACATTTTGGGAGGTGTATCCATCCCACCAACGAAAATGATTTAGAGTTCCCAACACTTTCCATGCTTAGATATATCATAGGCGGTTCCCAAATAGAAAATAAAGTTTATTCCTTTTTCCACCATACTTTCACTTTCCATGGCTAACCGTATCCACGGGTGCCTTCCATACCAACACTTTTCAAGAAATTTATTATTTGACAAAATAAAGTAAATTCATTTTGCATTTCGGGACTGGGCATCCCTAATAACTTTGCCTTACTCTCATGCAATGACAAGTGAATAAACACTCATCGTGAGAATAACACATCTAGCATGGAAAATATTAGCCACCCGTCACCACTCCGCGAGCGAAATGAACACACAAAAGAGAAGATTATTTTGAAAATTAGAGATGTCACATGCAAATTTGCTTAGAATGGCAAAACAATGCCGCATATAGGTAGATATAGTGGACTCATGTGGCAAAACTGGTTTAAAGGATTTTGGATGCACAAGTAGAGATCATACTTAGTGCAAAATGAAGGCTAGCAAAAGATTGAGAAGCGACCAACCAAGAAACCGATAATCTCATAAGAAAGCATTAAGCATAATTAACATCAAATAATGCACCACAAGTAGGATATAATTTCATTGCATGACTATTGACTTTTGTGCTTTCATAGGGAATCACAAACCTTAACACCAATATTCTTTCTAAAGCATAATTACTCATCAAGATGACTCACATATCACATCATCATATCTCAAAACTATTACTAAGAATCAAGTTTATTTTGTCCAATGGTATTCATGAAAGTTTTTATTATATCCTTCTTGGATATCTATCACTTTGGGACTAATTTTCATATGTTGATTTTCATAAGCACAAACAAATATAAGTGAAGATCATGAGCATAATATTTCTTTCTTTCTCTCAAATTAATTTAAGTGAAGCAAGAGAGAAATTCTTGAAAATTTTACTAAATCTCAAATAAATATAAGTGAAGCAAGAGAGCATTTCTTCAAAAATACTAAGCACACTGTGCTCAAAAAGATAAAAGTGAAGCACTAGAGCAAGTTCATATCTCATAAAAATTTAAGTGAAGCAAAGAAAGCAATTCTAACAAGTCATGACATAATTTTGGCTCTCCCAAATAGGTGTGTCCAGCAAGGGATCAAGACTTAAAACACAAAATAAAACAAGCAAAGACTCATATCATATAAGACGCTCCAAGCAAAACACATAGTATGTGACGAATAAAAATATAGCTTCGAGTAAAATACCGATGGTCGTTAGAAGAAAGAGGGGATGCCACTCAGGGGCATCCCCAAGTTTAGTTGGTTGCTCATTTTTGGATAATAGCTTGGGATGTCGGGGCATACCCAAGCTTAGGCTCTTCTACTCCTTATTCCTCCATCCATCGTAAGATAACCCAAAACTTGAAAACTTCAATCACAGAAAACTCAACAAAACCTTCGTGAGATCCGTTAGTATAAGAAAATAAATCACTACTATAAGTACTATTGCAAAACAATTCATATTTTATTTTTGAATTATATCTACTGTATTCCAACTTTTCTATGGCAAAAACTCATCAAATAAAACTATAGAGCCATCAGAATAAGCACACAACGCAAAGAAAACAGAATCTGTCAAAACAGAACAGTCTGTAGCAATCTAACTATTTCGAATACTTATGTACCTCCAAAAATTCTAAAAAATTAGGACGGCCTGAGGAATTTTTATATGGATCTACTTCAAGTGGAATGGGTATTTTATCGCTCTCTGGTAAGAAATGAGAATCATTTTTGCGAGTGCAAAAGTTTCTATTTTTTCAGCAAGATCAAACAACTATCACCCAAGAAGATCCTAAAGGCTTTACTTGGCACAAACACTAATTAAACATAAAAAGCACAATCATAACAGTAGCATAATTTTGCAAACACTCAAGAATAGAAAGCAAGCAAAAATAAATTTTATTCATTGGGCTGCCTCCCAACAAGCGCTATAGTTTTACGCCCTTAGCTAGGCATAAAGCAAGGATCTAAGTTTTGTCATCTTTGTTCAACTCTTCAATCAAACACTTAGAATTCTTCAAGGATTTAGCATAAAGATTTTCAATGACAGTACTCCTAGGAACAATTTTAAAGAATTCATTCTTACCAAAGGGATCTCTTATAACTTCAACAAAAGCCGGGTGAATGTTATTCATCTCAAGATCCTCTTTACTATTACTAGAAGTTGCACCCTTGTTCTTAGTAACTTGAGTAGTCTTGCCAATCTTTATGGGAGTTTTTTCAATAGTTTTAGCGGAAGCAAAAGCGTGCTCAAATTACTAAAGATTTCTTCTAATTTATCAATCTGAGACGGACTTTCTTCAATTCTTTCATGAATTACGGTCCCCTTTTCCTTTAACAACTTAAAAACTTCTCCCGCTTTTGACCCAATCTTAGTAGCAAAATTATGCATCCTTTTATCCAAATTTTCAATATGCTCTTCAGTAAGCATTTTCTTTTCAATAACATCTAATCTTTCCATAACATGCTCAAGAGTCAAAGTTGTTTCATTAATCATAAGGGGTGGTGAGCCTACTAAATTTCCCATAGCATTGAAAGCATCAAGCGAGGGACACATCAATAAATTTCCACCGGTAATCGTATCAAGGATGAATCTATACCAAGTGGTGATGCCCACATAAAAGCAACAAAGAAGAATAATAGTAGATTGCTTATAGATAGATCTATTATGAGCATTGCAAATTCTATACCAAGCATCTTTTAAATTTTCTCCTCCCCATTGTTTAAAGTTGAGAACTTCGTTCTCGGGAGTGCATGCAATAGGGGAAGAACTATCCATGACGGCAAATTTTTGTGAAGTGCGGGAGAGGAAAACGAGAGGTAAATGGTAAATAATGTAAATTGGGAGGAGATGAGATTTGTGATTAGGAACCTGGTATATATTGAGGATCCTCCCCGGCAACAACGCCAAAAATTCCTTTTGATGTTGCTTGCAGCTACGTCGGTATTTCCCCAAAGAGGAAGGGATGATGCAGCATAGCGGCGATAGGTATTTCCCTCAGATATGAAGCCAAGGTTATCGAACCAGTAGGAGAACCAAGCAACACAACATAAACAGCCCCTGCACACAAATAACAACCACTCGCAACCCGACGTGTTAAAGGGGTTGTCAATCCCTTTCGGGTAACGGCGCCAGAAATGGCCAGTTGACGGGAGAAAGTTGTAATAGATTGAATAAATAGATCACAAATAAAATAAAGTGCAGCAAAGTATTTTTGTATTTTGGGTTTAATAGATCTGAAAATAAATGCAAAGGAAAAGTAGATCGTAAAGGCAAATATATGAGAAAGAGACCCGGGGGCCGTAGATTTCACTAGTGGCTTCTCTCAAGAAAAATAGCAAATGGTGGGTGAACAAATTACTATTGGGCAATTGACAAAACTTCAAATAATCATGACGATATCTAGGCAATGATCATTACATAGGCATCACGTCAGTAGACCGACTCCTAATAAATACACCGCAAAAGAGTTACATCATATGGATCTCCAAGAGACCATTGTATTCAGAATTAAGAGAGAGAGAGAGAGAGGAAGTCATCTAGCTACTAACTATAGACCCGAAGGTCTACAAAGAACTACTCACACATTATCGGAGAGGCACCAATGGAGGTGGTGAACCCCATCCGAGATGGTGTCTAGATTGGATCTGGTGGTTCTGGACTCTGCGACGGCTGGATCAATATTTTGTCGACTCCCCTAGGGTTTTGGGAATATTGGGGTATTTATAGAGCAAAGAGGCGGTCCGGGGGGCACCCGAGGTGGGCACAACCCACCAGGGCGCGCCTGGGCCTCCTAGTGCGCCCTGGTGGGTTGTGCTCTCCTTGGAGCACCCCCCAGGCGCAACCAGGGCCCATTATGTTCCTTCTGGTCCAAAAAAATCTTCGTAAATTTTTGTTGCGTTTGGACTCCGTTTGGTATTGATTTTCTGCGATGTAAAAAACATGGAAAAACATCAACTGGCACTTGGCACTATGTCAATAGGTTAGTACCAAAAATGATATAAAATGATTATAAAACATCCAAGATTGATAATATAACAGCATGGAACAATCAAAAATTATAGATACGTTGGAGACGTATCAGTGTCGTATCACCATCACATCTTTACCTTATTGTTTTTCTTAGTTCGATCCTTTTGGTTAGATCTTGATCTAGTAGAATAAAAGTTCTAGTATGATTTAGTCCTTGAGTTTTGCTTTGTGATCTATCTATGTAATCAAGTCTGTGAGTTATATAATAAAGATTAGTTTTGAGTTGAGGGCTTTGCTTTCCTACTTTGATCTTGATAAAAAAGAAAAAGAATAAAAGAAGTAAAAAGATTATATAACGATCTTATGGAGAGTGATGACTTCACATATATAGAGTATGATGAATAAAATTTCTTGAGAGTTGACAAACTTAGTTTTTCTCATTGTTGCAATTAATAGGAAGTAATAAAGAAAGAGAGAGGTTTCACATATAAATATACTATCTTGGACATCTTTTGTGATTGTGAGCACTCATTAAAATATTACATGCTAAAATGTTAATGTTGGACAAGCTTAAGGAAGACAACATAATGGGTTATGTTTCCTTATATCCGAATAGAAGTTATATTGTCATGGATCCTCCAACATGTTGAGCATGCTTCTCATCCCATGATAGCAAATCTTTTGCACCAAGTAGAGATACTACTTGTGCATCCAAACATCCCTTAAACCAGTTTTGCCATGAGAGTCCACTATATCTACCTATGGATTGAGTAAGATCCTTCAAGTAAGTTGTCATCGGTGCAAGCAATAAAAATATCTCTCTAAATATGTATGATCTTTTAGTGTGAAGAAAATAAGCTCTATATGAACTTGTGATATGGAAGAAATAAAAGCGACATACTACATAATAAAGTTCTTTATCACAAATGGCAATATAAAGTGATGTTCTTTTGCATTAAGATTTTGTGCATCCAACCATAAAAGCGCATGACAACCTCTGCTTCCCTCTGCGAAGGGCCTATCTTTTAGTTTTACCTTCTACCTTTATACAAGAGCCATGGTGATCTTCACCTTTCCTTTTACACTTTTTTATTTTTGGCAAGCACTTTATGTTGGGGAAAGATCCATATATATATACCCACTCGGATGTAGGCTATCATAAATTATTATTGTTGACATTACCCTTGAGGTACAAGGTTGGGAGGCGAAACTATAAGCCTCTATCTTTCTCTGTATCCGATTGAGGCTTTGATCTCATAAGTATCGCATGAGTGTTAGCAGTTTTGAAAGACTAAAAGATGGTTGAGTATGTGGACTTGCTACGATAAATTGCAATTGCTTCAGTGACGGAGATCATAGTTTGTTAGTTTTCAATGAAGTTTCTGATTTATACTTTACCTTGTGAACGAATTGTTACTTATGAGGGATGCAGAGGTATGAAGCATTTTGACCTGAAAAAACCAGGAGGGAGCTTTCGGGATGAAGTGTCGCCGTCTCGAGGCGGAACCTGGGCAGAAGTAATCTAGGGCTCTGGCGGAGCTGTTCTGCCTGAAAGTGCTAGTGATCGACTAGAGGGGGGTGAATAGGCGATTTTTATGGAAGTCTTCAAAACATGGAAGTTTCGAAGACAAACGATAGAAATAAACCTATTACCATGCAGCGGAAGGTAGACTACACTAAGCAAGCCATAGTCAAGTATTCAATGAAATGAAAGCACAAAGACTAATAGCAACTAGGCAGTATAGATCAGGATGGAAGATAGTATGAAGCCAATCAGAACAAGCAGTCACACGGTGAAGACAAATAGATAATGCAAACAGGCAATGACTTCACAAGTACCAATCTGCAAATAAAGAGATGGGAAGGATAGAACTAGTGGATCGTTGAAGACAATGATTTGTTGGACCAGTTCCAGTTGCTGTGACAACTGTACGTCTGGTTAGGGAGGCTGAGATTCAACTCAGAAGACCGCGTCTTCACCTTATTCCCCTTGAGCTAAGGACACCCAGTCCTCGCCCAATTACTCTGGTAAGTCTTCACGGTAGACTTCCAAACCTTCACAGACTTCGTTCACCGGTGATCCACAATGACTCTTGGATGCTCAGAACGCGACGCCTAACCAGCTGGAGGATTCACAGTCCTCAAGTGTAATAAGTCTTCAGATCACACAGACAAGAAGACTTAAGTGATGCCTAACACTCTTTGGCTTTGGGTGTTTAGGGCTTTGTCCTCGCAAGGATTTCTCTCTCAAAGGCTTCGAGGTGGGTTGCTCTCAAACGACAAAAGCCGTGCACTAACCTGATTTGTCTGAAATGACCCTGGGTCACTAAGGAACTGACACGTGTTCCAACGGTCAGGTTTCAAACACACACAGCAACTTTACTTGAGCTACAAGCAAAGCTGACTTATCTAGCTCTGGATAAGATTTGCTCTCATTGTCTTCGCTCGAGGACATAGGATTTTGGTTAAGCATCACTTTAGTCATTCTGACTGGTTTACTTGGACCCCACTTAACAGTACGGTGGTTCCTATGACTCAACAAAGAAGAAAAAGAATGACGAAACAACTAAGTCTTCGCGCTCCATAGTCTTCACGCGATGTCTTCTCTTGTCATGGTCTTCAATGTGAATGTCTTCACATACCACCTTTGACTTCAATGTCTTCATACATTTTTAGGGGTCATCTCTGGTAGGAAAACCGAATCAATGAGGGACTTCTACCTGTGTTATCCTGCAATTCTCACAAAAACATTAGTCCCTCAACCAGGTTTGTCGTCAATACTCCAAAACCAACTAGGGGTGGCACTAGATGCACTTACAATCTCCCCCTTTTTGGTGATTGATGACAAACTGGTTGAAGTTTTCAACGGGGATAGAAATATGTGAAATTGTAAAGGATTTAAGTATTGTCTTCGTAAGTAGCAGAAAGGCTCCCCTTGAAGATGTGCATATAAGTATTTTTGCTTTTGAATGCAAATGCACATGGCAGGTTGTACTTGCGGAGCTCCTCTTTTACTTATGAAGACAATTCATCATGCATGAAAGGATATATCAAAGATAATGACATGCATAATGAAAAATGGATGTCTGCAAAATGACTTCATGCGGAATTTATCGACGCACATGCGGAATTTATCATCGCATCACATAGTGTCGAAAAAGGTAGCAGACGACCATCAAGTTTAAGTGTTACAACTCAAAACGAACCAAATGTTTCAAAAGCGAGAGTTGTAAGAATTTGGCAAAAGTAGCAAAAAGTAAAGCAACCACCCATATGGACCCGCTTGAAGACTATCAACTCATATGCTTCGCCCCCTTTTGTCAGTAAGGACCAAAAAGGTTGGAAGACATAGAGCTTCTACTCGTTCCCACGAGGTGCAGGCGAAGCAGCAGGGTCGTCGTTGAGGTCCGGTGGTGTATAAGAACTTGGTGTAGTGTCAAGACGCGCTGAAGGTGGGGGTGGTGAAGTGGCATCATCTTGATCATCGATAACTCTGGCATTCACCGTGGCAGCTGAGGAAGAATAGTCAGAGTCTTCAAGGGAGGGAGTCCGACGCAAGTGAGCATTCCTTGGAGGAGTGGAGTCAAACTTGAATCTTTCTGTGAAGCCATCGTCTTGAAGATCTTCTTCAGCAGTGAATAATGTCAAACTCTTCCAAGACCTCCGACAGGTTTCATGTGTAACAAAGGCATTCTTGGTGGCAAGATTGCGAATGCGATTGACGTCCACCAAGAGGCTTTGCATCTGACGCTTAAGCCAGTCATGATGCTTATCCTGTTTCTGATGTAGCATGACGAGAAGCTCTCAGTCATTGAGAACACAAGATCTCTTCTGAGGCCTTTGGGCAATGGTGCTTCCAGTGGCGTCAGTTCGGGCGCGAGGGGCACGTGTGTTACCAGCCAAGGGATAAACACAAGAGACTGCCTGAACTCCTTCAATGGGCTGGGTGAAGCTTTGACGATCAACATTGTGAAGATAAATCGGATCCTTAGCAGGCTCTGGGTAAATAGCTTCAACAGACAAATCAACCTCTGGCAAGAATACAAGATGATTGCGCGCAGACGGCTGATAGTTGAAGGCAGAGTGAAGCTTGATAAGACGCATTACCCATGGAGCATAGAACTTCAGACCAAAAATGTCGGAGCCAGATGCAGCCAACTGCCTGATGAAGAAGTCTTGAGCATTGAAGCTGATGCCATTGAAGATATAGAAAACCAAAGTCTTCATTGCTCCTTCAAGCTTCACTGCAGATGAATGTCCTTTGACAGGCCATAGAGTTTTCCTGATGATATGGTAAATGGTACGGTGCAGATACTCTAGGTCTTCGACAAAGAATTCCGTTGGGTATTCAGCGTCGCGTGGCAGAGGCTTCATCATGCTTAGCATTTGGCTCATGTTGGGTTCTGGCTTCTGAAAAATTCTCTCCAAAGCATTCTGGTGTTGTTGACAACCTGGTTCATAGTATTCACCAGGAGTGGGCAGGGCTGTGAGCTCAATGATGTCTTGAGCTTTAGCTTCATGATGAACATCTCCTGTCATCCACTCAAGGATCCAAGTCTTCGGATCCCTGTTGTATCCACGAATGTGGAGGGTAGCATAGAATTGAAGCAGAAGTTCTTCATTCCAGTGTTCCTTGTCAGTCACAAAATTAAGCAGACCTGCATCATGGAAGCAGTCAAGGGCTTCTTCAAGGCATGGCAGTCCAGCAATGGCTTCACAATCAAGATGCATGTGAGGGAAGATGCGTCCCTAATTGTACAAGATGCATGAATAATAGCATCGCTGCTGATAACTCCAGAATCGGTCCGAAGAGATTCTTGGCCTTGTGTAGGGGTTCTTGGCACTGTTGAAGAATGTGTTGTGTGCCTTGAATCCATTCAGATTAAATGATCCTGGTGAAGTTGCAGTACCTGGAAACCGTGGTAGCCTTGGCTCTGGCTTCTGGACCTGAGGCCTGTGCTCCACATGATAGGCAAACTGAGGTCCGGGAGCAGGCGGAGGAACCAGGATTGGCCAGCGGATAGTAACAAGCTGTCCACGATCATATGCTTGCTCAATGGTGTGTGGCCTTGGAGGAGGTACATGAGCAGAGACATTGGCTTCAGGTGCATTCACTTCTGGCACCACATTAGCTTCAGGCGCCACATTAGCTTCAGCCATGACAATGTTATTGGCTTCAGTGTTGATGTTGGTGGCCGCCTCGGTATTGGTAACCTCCACTTCAGGAGCTGGAGGGTCGGACACGTTCTCCTTGAGAACAACTTCAGGGTTGGACGGGGGTGTACCAAAACGTTCTTCTTCTCTTGGTTCTTCTTCATGGTCATTGGCTGATGCAGCCGGAATATCTTCAGCCGTTTTGGCTTCAGATTCAAGAATGTTCACAGTAGGAGAGGCTTCAGGAAAGACTTCACGTGAAACGGATTGGCTCTCTTCTCCTTCTGGAACACTTGACAATGTGACATGTGGCCTTGGTCCTTTGCGAAGCCTGCGAAATGCTGGCGACGCCTGTGGAGATGGAGTTGGTTGGGCCTCAAAGTCTTCACTGTCAATCACCGGAGTGGTGACCTGTGGTGGGGGAGTGAATGGTGTTTCTTCAGTACGAGGGGATTCTTGAGGGTGATCAGCCCATGAGTCATCCTGAGCAATTGGCGTCAATGGACGACCAATGCTGATGAGTTCGATGTTCGTGAGAACAGGCGATGATACCAAATTGTGCTCGATCTGAGGAAGGACTTCATCATCTTCAACATTGTCGTGAGGACCAATGTCTTTAGCTGTGGTGGGGGCAACAGCTGGATTCTCTTCAAATTCAGGAGCCTCTGTGAAAGCAGGCTCATGGACTACCAGACGACGTTCACGTTGTTCAGACGCAGGACGAGCAACAGAAATTGGCTCGACAACAAGGGGCTCTGTGGAAGCAGCCCGGTCTCTCTTCTTTGTTTTTCTTTTCTTGGTTGGGGGAGCATCATCAGTGGTGGCTTCGGTCTTGCGCTTTCTGGCTTAGGCTTCAGCTGCTCTAGTTTTCTTGAATTCTGAAGCCATTGTGGGGACCTTAGACTTCGAGCCTGTCATACTGGCTGGGAAGACAATGCGAGGTTCTTCCTGCCTTGATGCTTCTGGTTCTGCCACAGCTGGCTTCTTCTTCTTCTTGGCAGCCATTCTGGGGTCGATGCCTGGTCGCCCCAAGGCCTTGCGCTTTTCAGCTTCATTGTAGCCTTGAACACATTTGGCAGCAAGATTCTTCATGCGCTCACGAGAACCTTTTGCTTCTTCTTGTTTCTTGTGGAATGCCTCCTTGAGCTCATGCATCATGACCTTGAAGTTTTGAATGTCTTCAACATTGAGCTTGGCCATGTGCTTCTTGAACTGAGCCTTTTCATAATCGATCTTATGCTTCAGCTCAACAATTTTATGAGCAAGAGCCAGCTCAGGAGCAATGGCTCTGTGGAAGGAGACGCTGAGGCCAATTGGAAGCTGAAGATCATCAAAACTGACATCTGGGCTGTCAAACCACTCATCAATAAACTTGTATAAGATTTCCACATCAAAGAGGGGAAGATCATTGAAGATTTCTGCCTCTTTCTTGCTCTTTATCAACTGCTCAAGAGCGTCATCGCTGGACAGATCAATGGCGCCATTCTCATTTCTCAAAACAGCAGCAGGGGTCAGTGCTTGACTAGTGGGTTGCATGGGCTTTTTCAACTTGGCAGACTTGGAGATGCGTGAGAGATCTTCAGATTGCACACTGGCTTCAGGAGGTGCAGTGGACAGAGGCTTCGCCCGTGAGACCTTTGGTGCAGAGGGGGGCTTTGAAGCCTTTGGTTTCTATTGCTTCACAGGCTTCGGAGGTGCAGGCGCTTCATCGGAATCAGAGTCATCTGCAGAGTGGTCCACGACTGCCCCTTGAACCTGAATGTGAGTGATGAGACCTTCTAAGTTGTAGAAGGGTCCAATAAGATTGGGTTCAGTTTTGCGTGTGCCATCATCTCGTGGTGCAGAGGGGCCTGGGTTGAAGTCTAATCTCAAAGACTTATTGTTTTCCTTGGCCGAGTTCTTTGCAGCCTGATAGTTGCGCTTGAACAGATTATCTTCACGACACCATAACAGAGAGGATGGGTCGGCATTAGCAGGCTGAGGTCCATGAATCATGCAGGGGTAGAAGCCTTGAGCAATAGCTTCGGAATTCGACTTGGGTTGAAGACCTTTGTATATTATATCTCCCCAGGGGCCCTTCAAGGCATTCTTCTCAGCATACTCCTTGGTGACGAATCTGTACTTGAACCATTCCTCTGCCCAATGTCTTCGAATCCATTGGATTCGGTTCTTGCGTTCTCCATAGGTTTCTTCTGGATCTGACTTGTATAACTCATAGAGATCCGGTGGCAGGTCCTTAGCAGTGTTTCCACGATGTTGTCTGCCACCCTTCTTGACTGATTTTTGAGTTGTCATGAAGTTTAGACTGAAAGGCTTCAACACTGTCGAAGTTTTTCATCTACTGGTCAGACAGGAACTGGCTTCAGGAGAATTTATGTGACGCTGTAAGAACTCTGCAAATGAATGCAGACTATGAGAACCAAGGATTCTCCCACGAACATGTACCACATGAGGAACTGCTAGACAGGGTGGGAGAGGAGGCCAAGCAGTTCGATCTTCCGTGCCCTAACTTGGCGACGGAGGACACCTACGGCGACGGCGGAGAAGACGATGTCCGCGGCCGACGTGAGGACGGTGTCGGTGAGGTCGGCGGCAGCTGAGCGCTTCGTCACCGGCGTCGGCGAGGGCTAGCGGTGGCGCTAGGGTTTGTGCGAGAGTGGAAGAAGAGATAATGACTGGGGTGAGGCATGTATTTATAGGGATAGGGACGACACAATGTTATTACACAGGTGCCCCTGGCGGTTCACATCTGAAGGACACGTGGCGATCATGCAACACATTGGAGGTTGTTCCATGTTCCCACGCACGCCTGGATTGTCGGGTGGTCGTTCCCACTTCTTCGGGTTTCAGGTAAAAAGGATTGAGCATTGAAAACAGATTAATGTTTATCTCTGTGTCTTCTGCTGACAAGGACTCAGAGAAGACGTTTTGACAGTTCAATAGAATGCATATGTTTTGGATAGATAGACTTAAGATGGGAGCATAGAAAGGTCAGGGTCCGATCACATTCACTTAGTTCAAAAGATTCAACTAGAAGACATGGCTATAAGTGAATGCTGTAGAGGATAGAAACCAAATCAGTACATTGAAGATAAACATGAGGCCATGTTAACATTAAAGACAAACAAAATGCGAAGACTTTGCAAATGTACCACCAACAGAAAGTATTCCTAAACAAAAGTTTTGTGTTGTCGTTACCCACCGTATAGGAAATATTAGACCCAGATACGGCGCAGAATTATCGTGGTGCTCCGAAGTCAAATTCCGTGTTAATGTATTCACACTTAGAGTGTAAGTCTTCATTAATTGAATATATATATACGTTACTTCGTGTGTTTGCACATCTAAGTCATCAACATGCATCAATGTTAGGATGTGTGCGTGATCACAGGACATTTGAGGATTCCAAGATATTTAGCTCACACCGCAACTTGCAAAACCTTTTCTCATCCAAGGGCTTTGTGAAGATATCTGCCAGTTGCTCTTCAGTGCTGACATGAATGATATCAATATATTCCTTCATGACATGATCTCTAAGAAAGTGATGACGAATTTCAATGTGCTTTGTCTTCGAGTGCTGAACTGGGTTGTTGGCAATCTTGATGGCGCTTTCGTTGTCGCAGTAGAGTGGCACTTGCTTTAGATGAATGCCATAGTCTTTGAGTGTTTGCTTCATCCATAGAAGCTGAGCGCAGCAAGACCCAGCAGCAATGTATTCAGATTCAGTAGTGGAGAGAGATACATAGTTCTGCTTCTTTGAAGAGCAACATACAAGTGATCGTCCTAGAAAATGACATGTGCCTGATGTAGACTTGCGATCCACCTTGTCACCAGCATAATCAGCATCCGAGAATCCAACTAGATCAAACTCTGAGCCCTTTGAATACCATAATCCTAGTGTTGGGGTGTGAGCCAAATATCGAAGAATTCGCTTCACAGCTAACTGATGCGATTCCTTTGGTGCCGCTTGGAATCAGGCACACATGTAAACACTAAGCATGATATCTGGCCTAGATGCACATAAATAAAGCAAAGAACCAATCATGGAGCGGTATACCTTTTGATCGAACTCTTTACCATTGGCGACAGAATCTAGATGACTCTTGGTAGGCATTGGCGTTGTGTAACCTTTGCAGTCTTGCATTCCAAACTTCTTCAGGCAATCCTTGAGGTATTTCTCTTGAGATGTGAAGATGTCGTTGTGTTGCTATCGTATTTGAAGACCAAGGAAGAACTTCAACTCACCCATCATGGACATCTGATATTGCTCTTGCATCATGTATCTAAACTCATCACTGTATTTCTGATTAGTGCAACCAAAGATAATGTCATCGACATATATTTGGCACACAAACAGTTCACCATCATATGTCTTCGTGAAGAGCATGGGATCCAGGGAACCAGGTTTGAAGACTTTGCTCTTCGGGAAGTCCTTGAGTGTGTCATACCAAGCACGAGGGGCTTGTTTGAGGCCATACAGTGCCTTGTTGAGCTTATAAACCATGTCAGGATGTTTTGGATCTTCAAATCTAGGCGGTTGTGCAACATACACTTCTTCTTCAATCTTGCCATTGAGAAAGGCACTCTTCACATCCATTTGATACAGAAGAATGTTATGATGATTTGCATAGGCCAGCAGTATGCGTATAGCTTCAAGCCTAGCCATCGGAGCAAATGTTTCATCGAAGTCAATTCCTTCAACTTGAGTGTATCCTTGAGCAACGAGATGAGCCTTGTTTCTGACAACTTGACCATGCTCATCTTGCTTGTTGCGATATATCCATTTAGTGCCTATGATATTGTGCTTACGAGTATCAGGATGCTTGATCAGTTCCCATACGTTATTCAGCTCAAATTGTTGAAGCTCTTCTTGCATAGCTTGAATCCATTCAGGTTCCATGAAGGCTTCATCAACTTTCTTGGGTTCAGATATTGAGATGAATGTGAAGTGCCCACAGAAATTTGCTAGTTGTGTTGCCCTTGAACGAGTGAGTGGACCTGGTGCATTGATGCTATCAATTATTTTCTCAATCTGTACTTCATTTGCAACACGAGGATGAACAGGACAAAGATTTTGCTCTTGCTGATCATTGTCATCGTTAGAAGGATTGTCTTCAGGCTAAGCATTGTCTTCAGGTTGATCAGGTGCAGAGATGATGAGTTCCTCTTCGGGCTGTGCTTCAGACGGTATGATTTCTCCAGTTCCCATAAGCTTGATGGATTCACTGGATGGAACTTCATCTAGCACATTTGGTAGGTGCTCTCTTTGCGAGCCGTTAGTCTCATCGAACTGCACATCCACAGTTTCAACCACTTTATAGTGAAAGAGGTTGAAGACTCTGTAGGAGTGCGAATCCTTTTTGTATCCAAGCATAAAACCTTCATGTGCTTTCGGTGCAAATTTTGAAGTGTGATGTGGATCCTTGATCCAGCACCTGGCACCAAATACTCTGAAGTAACTGACATTTGGCTTCTTACCAGTGAGGAGCTCATAGGATGTTTTGTTCAGAAGCTTGTGAAGATAAACACGGTTGATGATATGGCATGCAGTATCAATGGCTTCAGGCCAGAACTTTCTTGGAGTCTTGTATTCATCGAGTATCGTCCGGGCCATCTCAATGAGTGTTCTGTTCTTTCGTTCCACGATGCCATTCTGCTGCGGCGTGTACGGGGCTGAGAACTCATGAGTGATGCCCAAAGTATCAAGATAAGTGTCGAGGCTGGTGTTCTTGAATTCAGTGCCATTTTCACTTCTGATGTGCTTGATCTTGACGCCATAGTTGTTCATGGCTCGATTGGCGAAGCGTCTGAAGACATCCTGCACTTCAGTCTTGTAGAGGATTATATGCACCCATGTATATCTTGAATAATCATCAACAATGATGAAGCCATAGAGACAAGCAGTAGTAGTAAGAGTTGAGTAGTGAGTGGGACCGAAGAGGTCCATGTGTAGCAGTTCGAAGGGTTGAGTCGTTGTCATGATTGTCTTCGAGGATGCTTGACCCTCGTCATCTTTCCAGCTTCGCAGGCACCGCATAAGTGATCCTTCTTGAACTTGACGCCCTCGATGCCTATGATATGCTTCTTCTTTGCAAGAGTGTGCAAATTCCTCATGCCAGCATGCCCTAGCCTCCGATGCCAGAGCCAGCATTCTGAAGCTTTTGCAAGAAGACATACGACAAGTTGTGGTCCTGCTGAGAAATCTACCATGTACAAATCATCTTTCCGATACCCTTCAAAGACTAGAGACTTGTCAGATTCCATTAGAACAAGGCAACGATATTTTCCAAACATCACAATCATGTTTAAATCGCAAAGCATTGAGACAGACATTAAGTTGAAACCAAGGGATTCAACAAGCATCACTTTATCCATGTGATGATCCCTTGAGATTGCAACTCTACCTAGACCCAATACCTTGCTTTTACCAGTATCAGCAAATGTGATGTGACTCTTGTCAGATGGACGTAAGGTTGAGTCCATGAGAAGATCGCTTGCCAGTCATGTGATTAGTACATCCACTATCAATAATCCATTCTGAAGCAGCTGGTGTCATACCTTGCAGTGCAGTTAGGGGGATAGGCTTCATGAAGAGAATTGTGAAGCATAAACATTTGACGAGCAAGTGGATTATGAAAGCTTAGATCGAGGTTAGGACTGATAGGGCAAGTAGCAAGCGACTCGGGAACAAAATACATAATAAGACCATTTGGGCATTTGATCTTGCGCCCTACAAGATGTTTAAGGTCCCCAGCAATAGCTTCAGACGCATTTGATTTTCAGCTGGAGACCCTTCCCTGCAAAAAAGAGTTAAGCTTTCTTAGCCACCCACATCTTCAAGGGTGGCTTCGAAGCAATGAGTCTAAGTGCAGCATATGAGAACTTTGGCTTTGGAGCCCTAGCAAATAGTCTTGCAGGTGGACAATAGTACGCATAAGAATAAGCAGAGTAGTTCTTGGTCTTATCAACATGGTGGTTTGATGAAACGCGCTCATATTCATAGGCCTGAGTATGGTTTCCCTACAAAACATTTGTGTTAGTGCGACTCAGGTGAGTCCTCTGTCTGTATGAAGCCTTTGGACCATATGAAGCCCGTGGTCTGGGGTTTGTCTTCTTCACTTGTGGTGTCATGACGACATACACAGGAAGATTTTCCAGACACTTTTTCAGCACCCAGACTTTCTTCATAGGTGGTCCATTCCTGCAGTTAGTACCAATATACCTGGCAAACACTTCACCATTCTGATTCTTAAACAGTTTATAGTTTGCATAAAAGGATTCATCAATAACAATGGGATTAGCACAAGTGAAGCCAGATAGGGTGGATGGATCCACTGAAGGTTTCTTTGCAGCAACCCATGTGGTTTTGGGGTACTGCTCAGGTTTCCAGTAAGAGCCATCAGCATTCATTTTCCTTTCGAACCCAACACCCTCTTTCCTAGGGTTTCGGTTCAGGATCTGCCTTTTGAGGACATCACATAGTGTCTGATGCCCTTTGAGACTTGTGTACATCCCTGTTTCAAGCAATGTCTTCAACCTAGCATTTTCATCAGCAATAGCAGTGGCATCCTCAGCAGAGGGGTTAGTTACCACATCAACAATTGAAGATATTGCAACAGTAGCAGCAGTAGAACATCCAGCAACAGAAGTAGCGTTGTCACGCTCAATGCATTTAAGACATGGTGGTTCAAATCCTTCCTGAGCGGAACTGATCTATTTGGCGTGAAGTGACTCGTTTTCCTTTTGAAGATCTTCATGAGCCGCTCTCAATTTCTCAAGATCTTGCTTCCTTTGAAGATAATCATAGGAAAACTTTTCATGAGTTGTTGAGAGCGTTTCATGACGACTTTCAAGTTCCTCATACTTAACATGATAATTTTTCTTCAATTAAGGACTGAGATCGAGTCATTTCAGCGTCTAACAGGTCATCGCTTTTGTCTAACAGTTTTTGAATATGTTCCATAGCTTTCTGTTGTTCAGTTGCAATTTTAGCAAGTGTTTTGTAGCTGGGTTTGGAACCACAATCAGAGTCATCTTCACTGGATGTTTGATAGTGAGTAGTGCGTGAGTTTACCTTGGCACCGCGTGCCATGAAGCAGTAGGTGGGAGCGGAGTTTTCCTTGTCATTAGCATCAGCGTCGGTGATGAAGTCATTGTCTTCAATGTTGAAGATGGACTTGGCAACGTAGGCTGTAGCCAGACTTGCAACGCCAGAATCAGACTCCTCCTCAGACTCCACCTCCGCCTCCTCAGAAGCAGACTCCTCCTCTGAATCCATTTCCTTGCCAACAAATGCACGAGCCTTGCCAGATGAGCTCTTCTTGTGTGATGAAGACTTTGATGAAGACTTGGAAGAAGACTTTGAGTATTTCTTCTTCTTCTTGTCGTCAGAATCATATTCCTTGCTCTTCTTCTTGTTGTTGTTCTCATTGTCCCACTGCGGACACTCAGAGATGTAGTGACCAGGTTTCTTGCACTTGTGGCATGTTCTCTTCTTGTAGTCATGAGCAGAAGCTTCATCATTCCTTGAGCTGGATCGTGAGGACTTTCTGAAGCCTTTCTTCTTGGTGAATTTCTGGAACTTCTTCACAAGCATAGCAAGCTCCTTTCCAATGTCTTCAGGATCATCAGAACTGCAATCAGATTCTTCTTCAGATGAGGAAACAACTTTTGCCTTCAAAGCACGAGTTCGCCCATAGTTGGGACCGTAGATGTCTCTTTTCTCAGAAAGCTGAAACTCATGTGTGTTGAGCCTTTCAAGTATGTCAGACGGATCGAGTGTCTTGAAGTCAGGGCGTTCTTGAATTATCAGGCCTAGGGTGTCAAACGAGCTGTCAAGTGATCTCAGGAGTGTCTTGACGACTTCATGCTTGGTGATCTCAGTAGCGCCGAGGGCTTGAAGCTCATTTGTGATGTCAGTGAGTCGATCAAACGTGAGCTGAACATTCTCATTGTCGTTTCTCTTGAAGCGGTTGAAGAGGTTGCGAAGGACACTGATTCTTTGATCTCTCTGGGTTGAGACGCCTTCGTTGACCTTGGAGAGCTAGTCTCCGACTAGCTTGGATGTTTCCAGAGCACTCACACGGCCATACTGTCCTTTGGTCAGATGACCACAAATGATGTTGTTGGCAGTGGAATCCAGTTGAACGAACTTCTTGACATCAGCAGCGGTGACACCTTCACCAGCCTTGGGGACGCCATTCTTGACGACATACCAGAGGTCGACATCAATGGCTTCCAGATGCATGCGCATCTTATTCTTCCAGTAGGGATATTCAGTTCCATCGAAGACTGGGCACGCAACGGAGACTTTGATTATTCCTGTAGTCGACATAGCTAAAACTCCAGGTGGTTAAACCGAATCACACAGAACAAGGGAGTATCTTGCTCTGATACCAATTGAAAGTGCTAGTGATCGACTAGAGGGGGGTGAGTAGGCGATTTTTATGGAAGTCTTCAAAACATGGAAGTTCCGAAGACAAACGATAGAAATAAACCTATTACCATGCAGCGAAAGGTAAACTACACTAAGCAAGTCATAGTCAAGTATTCAATGAAATGAAAGCACAAAGACTAATAGCAGCTAGGCAGTATAGATTAGGATGGAAGATAGTATGAAGCCAATCAGAACAAGCAGTCACACAGTGAAGACAAATAGATAATGCAAACATGCAATGACTTCACAAGGACCAATCTGCAAATAAAGAGATGGGAAGGATAGAACCAGTGGCTCGTTGAAGATAATGATTTGTTGGACCAGTTCCAGTTGCTGTGACAACTGTACGTCTGGTTAGGGAGGCTGAGATTCAACTCAGAAGACCGCGTCTTCACCTTATTCCCCTTGAGCTAAGGACACCCAGTCCTCGCCCAATTACTCTGGTAAGTCTTCAAGGTAGACTTCCAAACCTTCACAGACTTCGTTCACTGGCGATCCACAATGACTCTTGGATGCTCAGAATGTGACGCCTAACCGGCTGGAGGATTCACAGCCCTCAAGTGTAATAAGTCTTCAGAACGCTAGAGCAAAGGGAAAGGACAATGAATCAACCAAAGAGCAGCTCTCATTTTTCTAAAGAGGAGGTGGCTTCTACTTTGCTTGTTTGCGCGAAGGCTTAGAGTCCTTTTCGCTAGGTCCAAATTCGTCAAAGCATCACACAGAAAAGAAGACTTAAGTGATGCCTAATACTCTTTGGCTCTGGGTGTTTAGGGCTTTATCCTCGCAAGGATTTCTCTCTCAAAGGCTTCGAGGTGGGTTGCTCTCAAACGACAAAAGCCGTGCACTAACTCTGAGCAGCCAACCAATTTATCGTGTAGGGGGTGGGCTATTTATAGCCACTAGGCAACCCGACCTGATTTGTCCGAAATGACCCTGGGTCACTAAGGAACTGACATGTGTTCCAACGGTCTGATTTCAAACACACACGACAACTTTACTTGAGCTACAAGCAAAGCTGACTTATCCAGCTCTGGATAATTTGCTCTCATTGTCTTCGCTCGAGGACATAGGATTTTGGTTAAGCATCACTTCAGTCATTCTGACTGGTTTACTTGGACCCCACTTAACAGTACGGTGGTTCCTATGACTCAACAAAGAAGAGAAAGAACGACGAAACAACTAAGTCTTCGCGCTCCATAGTCTTCACGCGATGTCTTCTCTTGTCATAGTCTTCAATGTGAATGTCTTCACATACCACCTTTGACTTCAATGTCTTCATACATTTTTAGGGGTCATCTCTGGTAGGAAAACCAAATCAATGAGGGACTTCTACCTATGTTATCCTGCAATTCTCACAAACACATTAGTCCCTCAACCATGTTTGTCGTCAATACTCCAAAACCAACTAGGGGTGGCACTAGATGCACTTACACTGCCGAGAAACTTCCCTCCCGGAGGGGGAAATCGAAGCCATCGTCATCACAAATGATCCTCTCATCGAGAGGTCCGGGGTCAATCTTCATCAACATCTTCACCAGCACCATCTCCTCTCAAACCCTAGTTCATCTCTTGTATTCAATATTTGTCTCAAAACCTCAGATTGGTAGCTGTGGGTTGCTAGTAGTGTTGATTACTCTTTGTAGTTGACGCTAATTGGTTTATTTGGTGGAAGATCATATGTTCAGATCCTTAATAATATTTAATGCCCCTATGATCTTGAACATGAACATGCTTTGTGAGTAGTTACGTTTGTTCCTGAGGACATGGGAGAAGTCTTGGTATAAGTAATCATGTGAATTTGGTATTCGTTCGATATTTTGATGAGATGTATGTTGTCTTTCCTCTAGTGGTGTTATGTGAACGTCGACTACATGACACTTCACCATGGTTTGGGCCTAAGGGAAGGCATAGAGATATAATAAGTAGATGATGGGTTGTTGGAGTGACAGAAGCTTAAACCCTAGTTTATGCGTTGCTTCGTAAGGGTCTGGTTTGGATCCACATGTTTCATGCTATGGTTAGATTTATCTTAATTCTTCTGTCATAGTTGCAGATGCTTGTGAAAGGGGTCAATCATAAGTGGGAGGCTTGTCCAAGTAAGGGCAGCACCCAAGCACTAGTCCACCCACATATCAAATTATCAAAGTAACGAACGCGAATCATATGAGCATGATGAAAACTAACTTGACAATAATTCCCGTGTGTCCTCGAGAGCGCTTTGCTTTATATAAGAGTTCGTCTAGGCTTATCCTTTGCTACAAAAAGGATTGGGCCATTAGGTGCGGGATACTCTTTTCTGTTCCAATACCTGATCAATAAACAGAGGTATCATGTATCTTTGGTTATCATATGATGTTACCTTTGCTTCGTGATACTTCGCAAAGCCCGGAATGCAACGGTATCCTCTTGAGTCATCACATGCTCACTATACCGTTATCCTCGTTGCCAGTTTTGTTCTTGTTTCTCGTTGTCGTGTTCCGGCATTCCTGTAATGCAGTCACCGGTGCCTGGCCAGATGATGATAGATGTCGTCACACCGAGAGGGCCCTAAGAACCCCTATACATCGTGAGAGGAGCAAATCTCACTCTAGAGCTATCTAGTCTCTTGTCAAACTTCCCGATGAGCCTGTAAGTTGTCCTTATGATCACTGTGTTATAGGTGATGTTTGAGCAACCCCAAAGTTCACCGTATAGTAAGAAGTGACTATGGTACTTTCATGGTCTAAGGAGCAAAGTCACATGTTAACACTCCGTGTTATTACAATTGAATACTGAAGATACAAACTCAATTCATAACAGAAAAGTTTTTGAGTCGATTCAATATGATCGTTCTTCCAACGTCATAATCTCAATGTTGTTTTAGGACTATTGTTTACACTTAACGATATCCTAAGATCCAGAAAATGTGATCACCAACAACAGTTTAGCTAGTCCTAGAGGCAACACTAGGAACCTTTTATTTAACTGTTTATCACTCCACACATGCATATGAGTTTTTCACTAAATCGCATATTCCAGGATCATGATAGTTATAGCATAGAGTATAAACTCTTTAATTATGAATATGGAAATATGATAATACAAATATTATTGTTTGTAGGCCATATTACCAACACATTCAGCCTAACCCATTGTTGGACGATCATCAAAGATTGCCCCAAGTTCAAAGAGCGATATATTTCCCAAAAGATGAATGGAGGTCCGAAGACCGTCGTTGAGCATGAAGAAGGAGAGAAGCGGCCGAGGTGCAAGACCAACTCCAAGGTAGACGAGAAGCGTGATGCGATATCGTTCGCTTTTGCAAGAAACTTTGCAAGGCATGATGACCTAAAAGGAAGCAAGGGATGAGAGGAAGCGCCAAGAAAAAGAGGAGCAAATGAAGGTCTACAAGGAGCTCCAAACGAAGAAGCTCGAGATGAAGGAGGCCGTAAAAAGGAGGAAGCTCGAGATTGAGAAGGCTGTCCAAACGAAGAAGCTCGAGATTGAGGCAACCAGCACGAACACCAAAGCAAAAGAGGTGGCGCTAGCTTTCATTGCGAAGGACAGTGACGAAACTGCCTTGTAGGCATTGGGGTCAATTGATCCTAATGAACTTAGAAAATCCTTCATTAATTTAGTACTAAACATTATGTATTTATTGAAGATGACTCCACTGCCATAGACATGACCCCAACAAATATATATTTTCTAGATTCGTTCCTGGCGAAGGAGGTGAAGATCATGATGATGGACTTGAGCAAGATGTCCCCGAAAAGAAGAGGTTCGTCGGAGAAGAAGCAAAAGGTGATGCTCGAGCTAGATGACAACCACGAGCGACATCATTTTGTATGTCGGCTTCTGTGCCGACATTAATTAGGGGCCACAAGACATGAACTAGGGCCTTTTTTATGCGCTAACAAATGTGCTAGTGTGAACCCTCGGTGATTTTTTTAGGCCGGCATGTGCGTCAGCCGCTAACGCTCTTGTCGGCATGAACTATAGACATTGGCATGGCTATGAGCGCGGGCTATTTCAGTTTTCACGGCGGTCGGATGAAATGCGTCCATAGCGGACAGATTTGGTCAGTCACGACCGGATAATATCCTCTAACCAATCCAAACGAGTAAAATCTAGACGTCAGAATCCGAACAAAACAGATGTTCAATTAAAGTGACGCGTTGGAGTTGGGCTCGTCTATGACCCTCTCCTTGTTAACCGAGCGACGAGTCATCACCAAACCACAGAAAAAAAGAATCCTAAAAGCAGAACGCTCGATGGAAACAATGCAGAAACCAAGGGTGTGTTTAGTTGAGGAACCAAATGGAATGGTTCCATTCCAGGAGAACGGGTCGGTTTCATTCCTATGTTTGGTTGGAACTAAAAAAATAGAACGGAACAGTTACGTTCTTGTGCTTGGTTGGAAGACATGGAATGGGACAAAATTGATTCCACTATCTCTTTCATATGGATGGCGAGATTATCTCCCATATAGATGGTGTAGAATCTAAAACAAATACAGCTTTTGCAAACTGAAAAACATATTATGTGAATTTTCAACAACATATTTATTTTAGTTTTCAGCACAAACAGTTAACAAAGTGCATTCTTGTACAAACAAACATTTTAGAACTAGCCAAACAATATACATCCAATCCGAAATTTACATCAGCGACATACTTAACGATGTATTTTTCATTCTGTAACATACGTACATTGTACTGTGTTTAACAAATACAAAACCATCTGTACACTGCTTGCTGTGGCGAGTTGCAGAATTCAACAAATCAATCCGTCGCTTCCAGCGCTGCCTGCCGGCGCTGCGTCCGTTGCTTGTTGTTGTCCTCACTCACTTGCCCATCTGAGGAAACAAAAAGGAAGGAGAGGTTCGAACTGCGGATGGACGAGCAGACATCCCGAACGGACGAACTAACGAGCGAACCATGAGTCCGCCGGAATCACACCTAGACCGCCACCCCACTGCAAGAACGCCGCCACGCAGCTCCAGTTGGAGAGAGGATGGTCATCTGCCCCGTCCGTGACTCCCCTGTGGTGCTGCAGATAGCGGGAAAAGAAGAGTGAGCCGGCGGCGAGGATTCGAAGGAATCACGGCGGCGGAGCAGATCGAGGAGGGAGAGAGACGAGGGGAGGTGGCGCAGGTGACGGTCGATGGGGTTTGCGGGAGTGAGACGAGGGAGACGGTTCCTTGTCGTCCGCTCGATTTGGAGGTTCCACTCGGTTCCGCATCTGGACCGAATATTCGGTCTACGGGAACGAATTGGTTACCGTTCCATCCATGAACCAAAGGCGAAGACTAGGCCCAGGAACAGGTCCGACCAATGACATTTCAGTCCATTCCAGAAACCAAACACACCCCAAATCTCCTGCCTCCTGCGAAAAAAAAACTGAGAAAACAAGTACGATCCGAAAAGCTCCAGGCGGCAATCCAATCCAATCCAATCCAACGGCGGGGGCCGCCGCAGAATGGGAAGGAAAAAATCGGCGCGGGGCCCCTGGGAGGGGCACCCCCGTCATTCCTCCCCTGCCTCCGCCTCCTCCCTTTTATCTCTCCGCCCACCTCCCCACGTTTCGCCCCCCATTTCGAAGCCCACCGAATTCCT
>NC_053022.1:72893266-72929769 GCF_003073215.2 Triticum urartu | reverse complement strand
ATCGAGTCTTGTGGGGAAAAGTGCGCAAACCTCTGCAGAGTGTAACAAACTAATCATGGTTAGCCGTGTCCCCGGTTATGGACAATCTTGAGTATCTAGTACCTGGATTTTCATGTGAATCTCAACATGTTACTCTAAAATTAATATTGTTGGGTTTTAATGATGTTACTTAATTGGGATTGAGAATGCTGTCAACCATTCTCAATGTTTAACAACCACCATGATAGTAATTAAATTTATTCCTTTGAAGTAGGGAAAAATTGGTTTTACGCAAAAACTGTAACCATAGAGCTTTCCACCAGCCAAATATGCATATAGTATAGCTGTTGCATTCCATTACTCTCTATGTGTTACCTTGCCAGCATATTCCATGTGCTGACCCGTTTTCGGGCTGCAACGTTAATGTTACAGACTTTTCAGACGACGATTAAGGAGTTTTAGGTCGTGGTTCTATACTCAGTGATGCCGTTGGAGTTGATGGACTCACTTATCTTCCAAGCCTTCCGCTGTTATCGTCACTAGATGGCCTTAAGCCATATTTATTGCAATAAGTTCTCTTTTGAGACTCTCGATGTAATAAGTGTGTGATTGCTACTCTGCTATAAATCCTTCAAGTACTGTGTGGTGTCAGCATTACTGATCCAGGGATGACACCGGAGCATAGAGATCAGACCGTTTGAGGTCTGGTCGCTACAGAGATGGTATCAGAGCACACGCTGACTGTAGGACACGACCACTAAACTAAGAGACCTAGATCACTACTCACTCTCCTCTCTTCTGACTTCTCATCTTTTCTGCTCTTTAGGATGGCGAATGCAAGGAACAAGTTCACCCAACTGGATGAAGATACACCCTTTGGACGCCACTTGAAGGAAGTCACTAGATACCTGAACATAGGAGTACCAAGCTTCACGGGAACCTACAACGCCACTTTACCTGAAGAAGAGCACTGGATGATTCAAGTTCAAGTTCCAGGAAGGACGTTCATGCCAGTCACTGAGCCCATAGAGTTTTCTTTTGATGCACCAACTTGGAGTCTAGGAAAGAGTATGGCAGCTCACATCGCCATGGGACGCATTGGAGAAGTCTACCGCAAGGATCTTAAGGATACTATCTACCAGATTTGTGGGCGCCGAGATGAACACTGGGAGATGATTAGCACCAGGAAAGATAGATCAATTGCAGCTTTTATTCAGGAGTTAAACCAGCACATTCGACGATAGGAGAATCAGATGTGCGCCGACATGATAGATCTGAAGAAGGCTAAGACTAGAATCAAGGAACTGGAGGAAGAACTCAAGGCTACACGCGAAGATTATGAAGAAGAAATTGAAGTATTGGTGGAGAAGAATGACGATCTGATAAAGAAGATAGGAATATTTATGGGAGGCCCGACACCAGTAGATGAAGACGAAGAACCCAAGGAGATTAGCCCGGAAGACTACCTCATCATTGACGGCACCGACTCGGAACAAGATAGTAGCGATGATGACTATGTGGATGAAGCAGGAGCAGATATCATGGAGTCTACAACCGTAGACTATTTCTAGTGGACCACCCCATCAGTAGTAGTAGTCCACCATGTAAATATAGTAGTCCGAGCACTTTTGCGATAGCTAGATCGATTGTATGTCCTTGTTTGATTGATTGAAGTGAATTGTGTGCTTTTGCCTCATGTGCATATGGGTAGTGTTTTCCCTTTAGATCCCCTCTATTCTTATATCTCATCTTTTCTAAACCCTCAGATGCCTCCGAGACGTGACCCCGGATTTGCCTTTCCGCCAGAGCTCACCCAGTTGATCCAGCAGTAGAACACCTTGATGCAGTTGCTAGTTCAGAATCAGAATCACGGGAACAATAACAACAACCCACCACCACCACCACCTGTTGACCACTTAGCCTGTTTTCTTAGGCTGAATCCGCCGATGTTTTCCAGTAGCACCGAGCCGATAGTAGCAGATGATTGGCTCCGCAAGATAGCTAGGGAGTTGACCACAGCAGGATGCACAGATGTGGAGAAGGTTAAGTTTGCCGCACATCAGTTAGAAGGACCCGCAGCATCCTGGTGGGAGAATTTCACAGCCACCTTCCCAGTCGACACTGTCACATGGGACCAGTTTCAGCAGGCTTTTCGTACTGCCCATGTTTCAGCAGGAGCAATGGCCATGAAGAAGCGTGAGTTTCGTAACTTGCGCCAAGGAGGACGGACAGTTGGCCAGTATGTGGAGGAGTTTAGTAAGCTAGCACGTTATGCCCCATATGACGTTGCTACGGATGCAGCTAAGCAGGAGAAATTCCTGGAAGGACTGAATGATGAGTTGAGTATGCAGTTGATGGTAGCCACCTTCAACAACTACCAGGAGTTGGTAGATCGTGCTCTTATGATTGAAGGGAAGCAGCAGCAAATTGAGAACCGCAAGAGGAAGTATGGACAAGGAAAGTATAATTCAGGAACTCAGCAGAAGCCACGTTTTACCCCTAGGCCAGGAGGACATTTTCAGCATACCCATGGAGTAGGTAGCTCGCACAATCACAATGGCACCAAGAATGGTAATGGGAATGGAGGAAGCAATGGCCATAACCGCAGCACCCCATCAACCCCAGCCAAGAAGGACTCGAGCCACGTCACTTGCTATAAGTGTTCGAAGCCAGGCCATTATGCAAATGAATGTCCTGAAGGCCAAAACGGCAATGGAAGCTCGGGAAAGAAGCCGGACCCTTTCAACAGGGGACAGGTGAACCACGTTAATGTGGAGGAGGTTGAAGCTCAGCCCGATGCAGTAATAGGTAAGTTTTTGGTTAAGTCATTTACTGCACTCGTTCTTTTTGATACTGGTGCATCGCATTCATACATATCAAGGGGATTTGTGGATACGTATAACCTACCAACCCAAGCCCTTAGGTCACCCATGTTAGTAACCTCTCCAGGAGCAGAATATGTGGCTAGTCTATGGTGTGATCGATTACCATTAAGGATTGGTGACTATGTTTTTCCCTCAGACCTAGTAGTATTGGAATCTCAAGGATTGGATGTGATATTAGGCATGGATTGGTTATCAAAGTATGAAGGGAATATTGAGTGTGCTAGTAAGTCAATTTTGCTTACCACACCAGAAGGGAGAAGGATCAAGTATGTATCCCGGCATGTACCAAACAGGACACAAGTAAATTCCTTATCAGGAGTTGTGCAGGAGGAAGTACCAGTGGTAAAGGATTTTCCTGATGTATTTCCCGAAGAGTTGCCAGGCATGCCACCGGATAGATTGAGTTTTTGATTGAGCTATTGCCAGGCACTGGGCCAATATCAAAGAGACCATATAGGATGCCAGCAAAAGATTTGGTGGAAATTAAGAAGCAGATTAAGGAGTTACTGGATAAAGGATATATTCGCCCAAGTTCTTCGCCTTGGGGATCGCCAGTACTTCTAGTGGAGAAGAAGGATGGATCGTTAAGGATGGTTGTTGATTATCGAGGATTGAACGAAGTAACGATCAAGAACAAGTACCCACTACCAATGATCAACGATCTGTTTGATCGGTTGCAAGGAGCTAAAGTGTTTTCCATGATCGATTTGCGATCAGGATATCACCAGTTGAAGATTCGAGAACAGGATATACCTAAGACAGCATTCACCACAAGATATGGACTATATGAGTATACCGTTATGTCATTTGGACCGACTAACGCACCTTCCTATTTTATGAACATGATGAACAAAGTGTTTATGGAGTTTTTGGATAAGTTCGTCATGGTTTTCATTGATGATATCCTGGTTTATTCGAAGAATGACGAGGAGCATAAGGAGCATTTGCGTTTGGTACTTGGAAAGCTCAGAGAACATCAGTTATATGCCAAGTTCAGCAAATGTGAGTTTTGATTGAAGGAAGTAGGATTCCTTGGACATGTTATATCTGGAGAAGGTATAGCAGTAGATCCCGCTAAAGTTGAAACCGTGACCAGGTGGGAAGCCCCAACTACAGTTGGAGAGATCCGGAGTTTTCTTGGACTCGCAGGATACTACCGTAGGTTTATTGAAAATTTCTCAAAGATCGCGAAACCTATGACGGAGTTGCTGAAGAAGGATGCTAAGTTCAAATGGACTGAGGAGTGTGAGGCTAGTTTCCAGGAGTTGAAGAAACGTTTGGTTACCTCACCAGTGTTGATTTTGCCAGATCAAACCAAGGATTATGAGGTGTATTGCGACGCTTCACGTCGAGGACTTGGAGCAGTGCTTATGCAGGAAGGGAGAGTTGTTTCGTATGCTTCACGACAACTGAAGCCCCATGAATTGAATTATGCTACGCATGATTTGGAGTTAGCAGCCGTAGTGCATGCATTGAAGACATGGAGACATTTCCTCATTGGAAATCATTGTGAGGTGTACACGGATCATAAGAGTTTGAAGTACATTTTCACGCAGAAGGAGTTGAACCTCAGACAAAGGAGATGGTTGGAGCTCATCAAGGATTATGATATGAAATTGCATTATCATCCCGGGAAGGCTAATGTAGTAGCTGATGCGTTAAGCCGCAAGAGCCATGTCAATACGTTAATGACGGGAGAAATACCCAAGGAGTTAGCAAAAAATCTTCGTGAACTATGTTTGGAGATAGTTCCGAGAGGCTATGTAGCAGCATTGGAAATTCAGTCAACTTTGATGGATAGAATCAGAGAAGCTCAGAAAACTGACAAAGAGATTGCTGCTATAAAGGAGAAACTGAGCAAAGGAAAAGCTAAAGGATTTCGCGAGGATGAGCACGACACCCTATGGTTTGAAGACCGTGTTTACGTGCCCAATAACCCGGAAATCAGGAAGTTGATTCTGCAAGAGGCACATGATTCACCGTACTCGATTCACCCAGGAAATACCAAGATGTATTTGGATGTGAAGGATATTTTCTGGTGGACCGGAATGAAAAAGGATATTGCAGAGTATGTAGCAGTTTGTGACGTATGTCAGAGAGTAAAGGCAGAGCATCAGAAGCCAGCAGGATTGTGGCAACCATTGCCGATACCCGAATGGAAGTGGGATAAGCTAGGCATGGATTTTATCATGGGATTACCAAGGACTCATTCAGGATATGACTCGATTTGGGTTGTAGTCGATCGATTGACGAAGGTAGCTCATTTCATCCCAGTAAAGACCACTTACACCAGTGCTAAGTTGGCAAAGATATACATGACCAGGATCGTATGTTTGCATGGAGTTCCGAGGAGCATCGTATCAGATAGAGGAACCCAGTTTACCTCAAAGTTCTGGAAGCAGTTGCATGAGACTTTGGGTACTAGGTTAGAATTTAGTACAGCTTTTCATCCGCAGACAGATGGACAGACTGAGAGAGTCAATCAGATTTTGGAGGATATGCTGAGAGCTTGTGCGCTAGATTATGGATCTAGTTGGGACGATAATTTACCATATGCAGAGTTCTCTTACAATAACAGCTATCAGACCAGTTTGAAGATGGCACCTTTCGAAGCTTTGTACGGAAGGAGGTGCAGGACACTGTTGTCATGGGACGAAGTTGGAGACCGCCAGTTGTTTGGACCAGATCTGATTAAGGAGTCTGAACAGAAGGTGAAGTTGATTCGCGATAGGCTCAAGGTAGCCCAGTCCAGACAGAAGAGCTACGCAGATTCTAAACGCAAGGAGACAGTTTACGAAGTCGGAGATAGAGCTTATCTTCGAGTATCCCCACTTCGAGGGATTAAGCGCTTTGGAGTTAAGGGGAAGTTAGCGCCACGATTTGTAGGACCATATCAAGTTTTGGAGCGTATGGGAGAAGTGGCTTACAAGTTGGAATTGCCAGAACGATTAACAGGAGTTCATGATGTGTTTCACGTTTCTCAGTTGAAGAAGTGTCACGCGGAGATGGCTGACATACCTTTGAGAGACACAGTGCCATTGGAAGCAATTCAGTTGGATAACAATTTGACCTATGAGGAGAAACCAGTCAAGATTCTTGAGTTTGCCAGCCGAGTTACTCGTAGCAAGGTTATCGAGTTTTGCAAAGTTCAGTGGAGCCACCACACGGAGGATGAAGCCACCTGGGAGCGAGAGGAAGATTTGCTCAAAGACCACCCTCACCTATTTTCTAGCCAACCCGAATCTCGAGGGCGAGATTCATCTTAAGGGGGGTAGGTTTGTAACATCCCAAATTTTCAATTTGGAATGTTATACATTAGATCATCATGCATATCATATTTTATTTTGCTTTTGGTTTTGATCCTAGAAAATCCTAAGCAACTCAAGGACCCACGGAGAGAGTTGGGGATTTCGTTATTTACATATTTGAGTTTTCTCAAATTATGTAAACAGGATCATTTGATTTTATTTATTTTATCATCAATTATTTCTATAACAAAAATATGAGAGAGGGAATAAAATGACTTTCCCAAAATATAGAAATATTGAGGATTTAATAAAAAATCAAATAAGATTTATTTCGGATTTTTCGGTATTTTTATTTGAATTTAGGAAAAATGTGCGTTTTTCAAAGTTGTAGTTTGGCCGAGATAAATGTTCACTTTATCGGGCTTGATTTTAGAAACCCGGCAAAATTTTGTTTCGTGATTTTTGGAGTCCGTTTAGTATTTCTTTTTATTTTTCTTCTGAGCGGAATAATTTAAAAAAATGCGGAACCGACTTTGGGCCGTACTCGGCCAGGACACCGCTGGCCGGGGCCTTTATAAGGCACCGCTCGAGAGCCCGAGAGAGCCCAGCCGCCCCTGCCCTAACCCTAGCCGCCGCCTCCAGCCGCCGCCGCCGCCGCCCCACCGCCGACTCGTCGGAGCAGCGCGCTGCCCGAGGTTCGCCGCCGCCTCGTTTTCCGTGCTGTTTTAAAAAAAATTCTGTTCGTCGTTTTTCTTTTTCATCGTATTTTCCGCGGTTATTTTCTGATCGCGATTTCTGATCCGATTTTCGTTTTAGTATAACTTTTCGCTCGTTTATCGGAATCAGGCGATTCAAGCGCCTGGAGTTTCGTCTCGAAACCCTATTTTCAAATAATCAACTTAAACATGTTTTTGCTACTGTAAAATTTTCCCTAGATCCAGATTACTAGAACGAAGTTGTTTTCTTTCGCCGTTTGATTTCTTTTGCTTCGTTCGATTTGATTCTTTTTGCAAACCAGGGTTCTTAAGTTGAACTTTCTGGTTAGATCTTCTATTCGAGTTTTACCTGTGCATTAGATGAGTACTTATTGTATGCTTGTTGTTTGTCTGCGATAGAATACCCGGAGTGCGCCGCCTGTTACTTCGAATCTCTAGGTTTCGCGGATCATCAGCAAGGCAAGTAACACTTTGATCATACCTTTTCTACAACCCAGTTTTATTGCATTAGATCAATCCTCACACATTGCATGATTAGGATCTAATTAAATTGTGGGATGGGAAGTAGATGAGGTAGTACCTATTACCTGTTTATTTTCAAACCTTTGGGAGTTACTTCTACGTTTGCTTATTATGCCATGCTATGCTAGTAGACGTGGATTGGGTGAGTGAAATACATGACAGATGTGAGATTGATAATTAATGGTTTATCTAAGGTGGCAACTTAAACACACATTTGGGTGGATTGAGGCACCTGGGGTTTCCAGGACTTGCCTTGTTTTTCTTTTGGACCGCCACCCAGGCTCAAAGGGATCATGAGATTATTCATGCTAGAAACTTCCGTGTGCAGCCACAAGCTACTATGGCTCTAGCATAGTTGATTAAGTTGTGCAAACTCTTATAGTGGTACACTAGCAGATGTAGGGAAAAGTAGGTGTAACGGTCTACCCGATCGTAAGGTGCTAGTGCTTCTGAAAGACTATGTCTCGGTCATCTGTTTTCTCAAACACCATGTAGTGCGAGAAACCAAACGGAGGCGATCAAGTATTGTGGGGAAAAGTGCGCAAACCTCTGCAGAGTGTATAAACTAATCATGATTAGCCGTGTCCCCGGTTATGGACATCTTGAGTATCTAGTACCTGGATTATCATGTGAATCTCAACATGTTACTCTAAAATTTATTTTGTTGGGTTTTGTTTAATGATGATGCTTAATTGGGATTGAGAATGCTGTCAACCATTCTCAATGTTAAAAACTACCATGATAGTTAAATAAAATTTATTCCTTTGCAGTAGGAAAAAATTGGCTTTACGCAAAACTGTAACCATAGAGCTTTCCACCAGCCAAATATGCATATAGTATAGCTGTTTCATTCCATTACTCTCTATGTGTTACTTGCCAGCATATTCCATGTGCTGACCCGTTTCGGGCTGCAATGTTAATGTTGCAGACTTTTCAGACGATGATTAAGGTGTTTAGGTCGTGGTTCTATACTCAGTGATGCCGTTGGAGTTGATGGACTCACTTATCTTCCAAGCCTTCCGCTGTTATCGTTATTAGATGGCCTTAAGCCATATTATTGTAATAAGTTCTCTTTGAGACACTCGATGTAATAAGTGTGTGATTGCTACTCTGTTATAAATCCTTCAAGTACTGTGTGTGTCAGCATTACCGATCCAGGGATGACACTGAAGCACAGAGACTTGACCGTTTGAGGTCGGCGCACAATATCAGATAAAGCCAGTACCAACCTGTGTGAGGTAGATATCAATTACTATTTCCTTTGACTGGAAGCCGAGATAAGCCAAGCGACTGACAGCAAAGGAAGAAAGCATGCGGAGTTTAGCGACTGACAGGAAAGGACGGAAGCTGTCGAGGCAATGAAGCACCCAAAGTTTTTGTGCAGTTCCACCAAAATCGAGCATCCCTGTTGGCACATATATTGAGAGAGTGAGATTACTGTAATAGTGGGACTAGTTTATGAAACATACACTAACAAATAGAAGCACCCTCATTATCTTAATGGGTAAAGTTAGCAACATAGTAGTCTTGCTTAAAGAGAGGTATTAGTTTATTTAATCAGTGCCAATTAGCTCAACTCAACACTCAAAGCATTGCCATTTATCATAGGTTGCAAAACTTTAACGTGCAAAGATAAAGGAGTTTCTCATGACAGTAGCACGATACAAATAGAGATGACAGCAAACTAATATGGATGAAGGCCTTAGGCCCGTACCAACCTGAGAAAAAACAAGCTTATTCATGTAGTCCCATAAGAGATGATAAAGCACTCACTGGAATCACACAATAGTATATATTTTTGTGCACTTCAAATGTATGGTTGAAATCACTCTTGTTTACCAATGCTGAGATTATATCGAAAGATTATCAAGAACTTCCAGCAGAGTTAATGCGCTGGCTAGGATATAGTTCATTGTATTGTCTTGTGTAGTTCCATTTAATGTACGATTGGCACAACATGATCCCTGTTTGCACAAGTAGGAAAAAGGTGAAACCTTCATTAGCTTAGTGAGAAAGGATAGGAACACATTAGCATATTACTCAACCAGTAGCATCAAATTCATGATGGACAATACGCAAAACATTGCCTCATTGAATCAATGGCAATAAATTGACATGCAAAACAATAGCACTATTATGTCATGACACTAATAATATTCCCTCCCTGCTCCACCACATGATTCACCTCCATAGCCAAACATACACACGTACATGATTCAGCATAGGGTCCTACTAAAGATTTGTTTAACTCCAACAGGAAAATTAGGCAGTAATAAATTAGTGGTACTTAAGTACTCCTAATTAATTAAGTGAGACAGCAGAAGTGGAAGGGCTCCCTGGAGGATCGTCTCACATGTAAGGTAGTCGTTGCCGGAGCCCTTGAATGGCCTCGACTGAGGCCTCTGGCTTCAGCAAGATCGCCTTTGGCACTGTTTCTTCTTCTTCTTCTTCTTCCTCTTCATGCTCTATTTCTTTTTCTCCTCACTAGTTGGTGAAACCAAGTACATGATTGGCCTTCTAATTCAGAATTGGTTTTGTCAGTGAGGGAGTACAAGTGTACTAGTAAAAAACAACATTATTTTCTCATGACAGTCGGAAAATAGAGATGAACACATGCATTAAATATCATTCTTACCTAAAGGAAGGTTATGGCACCAATATGGATGATGAGGATTGGAACACAGATCTCCCTTTGTGCAGTTCCACCAAAATGAACCAACTGTTCCATTCTGACATTCCAGTTAAACAACACAAAAGTCACTTCTTTTAAGAAGAGTTTTGTGAAGTGCACCAAAAGGTCACAACAGCAACTAGGTGAATTGGATATCCCTGTTTGCACAAAAAGGCACAGAGGAAACAGTCAGAGTCTCAAACAATTACAGGCAAAAACATTTGGCTAAACTTGTCATGGCTTATAACAGTGGGTGCACCAGCAGTCCAGCACCATGTACGTAAACAGGGGCATAAAGTGGTGATTCATAGTTTGTTGCCCCGAGAAACAAACATCCAAGAAACATATCTGGGTTGGTCCCATTTTTGTTCACTCTAGCCACCTACTCCTATGTGTGGATAGCAAATCTAGTCCTGGTCATACCACTGTGTACAGCGTTACCCCTATATTTCCCTTTTCGACCAAGAGACCGGTTGGATGACCAGTCTGTACTACTTTCACCCCCTTTCCTTCCTGTTTGTACCAAGTCCGATGTACATACTAAATTCCCCCACCCCACTTTATTTCTTGTTTGAACCAAGTACTACAAGATTCGACTCCATGAAGTAGCTTTACCTCTAACAATAGAAGAAAAAAATGTGACGTTGGACCATCCGATCGAGAGTGGCTGAGAGGTAGAAAATGATGCACATGCAGCGACGTAGCGAGCTAGGGAAGTAGAGCTAAGGCGGTTTTGAACGAAGATATACCTGAAGGTCATCGGGATGTGGATAGGTGGGCGGCGGGAGGCCGGATCCGCCCACATGCAACGACGAAGGGATCGGAGGACCTCCCGCGCCGGCGCTCGGCCAGAGATAACAATGCGGCCGGCAGTGGGTCTCCTCCCTCACTGTCGACGATGGCCTAAACGCTGCCCCTCCTCCCCTTCACCGGTGGAGGGGGATACATCCGGATCTGTAACCAGCGGTGAGGATAGAAAGCCAGTGTTTTTTGAAGGGAGAAAGACAGTGTTACTACCCCTATCTTGTTTAAATCTGGAGAGGATGAGAGTGTGTGAATAGAGAAACCCTAGCAAGCAAGCGTGGAGGCTCGGACCTATATATACGTAGTGAGCAACCCTAGCAAGCAAGCAACCCCTATCTTCGTCAACTCGTACAAGACCGAGAAATTTGATTACTACAACGCCCTCTCCCTCGCGGACTGAGCTTCGGTGCCTTAACTGCACCTGCCTTTGGCTGCATGACAGGAGGGCCAACCACCTGTTGGGCCCACCTGTCATGGACGCAAAGGCAGGAGCAGTAAGTTGAAGCTTTCGCTATCCCTCCCGCACGAGGTGGACGGACATGCAACAGTGGATTCGATACTATAGAAGTAGGAGTAACATCATTATTGTTTGTCTTCTCGAGGAGGCGAAGAGCCAAGCGCAACCCGAACATGGCAGTTGCGAACGCTCGCGTGGTGCGGTTCCTTGGAGTACTAGCCAGGCTCTTGCATGAGACAAAATTGCTATTGTTTAACAATTAAACTCCATTATCCATTGGTTGATACTCATTCTGCATAGGTCCACGCGCTTAGCATCGTTTCCTCGTGGGGTCACCAATGTCTATTTGCTAATTAATAGCATTGCATGCAATGAACTAGCCATTACAAGTCATTAAAAGCATGCACACCTCTCATCTCTTATTGGTTGATATGTCAAGAAACAAGAAACAAGGTAGAAGTTAATGCACCGCGCCTAAGTGTTTTGGGACTATTTGGTTTTCGTAAGATGACTTACACACCTAGACGGAGGGAGTAGTATAGCCCTGTAAACTGGAAAGGAGTATTTGCCTTTCTAGAGATTTCAACAAGTGACTAGACTACACCGTGTGCAGTACTCCCTCCCTTCCGGTTTATAGGGTCAAATCTCAAATCTCATGAACCAAGACATTTTGCGATTGGAGGAATGTATCTCGTACTTTACAAAACTACCGTAATTAAACTCATGCATTAATTACGTAGTTCTCTTGTTTTCCTCTCCGCCTTGGTCGCGGTGCACAATATTGAGCACTCCTATATGACTAGCCGCTCTATCTACATGCGGGACATTTCAAAGAATCCGGGCCCGCGTGCCATCCACCAAATCACAGCGAGGTGCTACAGTCGAGACTCACCTGTAACCCCGGTGTGGCCGTCATGACCCATCATATCACAAACCCCACACCTTTACCAGCAGTGGTAAGGTGGCCTCCAAGTTGGACTAGACGAAGCAACCATCATTTCACTGAAATGCTCGTTCAAGCCCTTTCTTCCCTTTCTTGAAGAAAACCTCACTCCAGGCTACTCACTTCTGCCATTTTTCTTCTGTACCGACGAAGGAAAGGTGGGCAAATCAGTTATGCTGCTATATTTTCATTCTAAGAATCTTCTTTTTGCGAAGCACCGACCGATTCTCACATCCTATTCTTTTTTTGTTTTCATTGCGATTGTGGTTTCCTTTCGATTGCTTTTTGTTTGTCAGTTCATTGATGGATCCTGGAGCACTAGGCAAAGAGTTGCCAGCGGACAACCCACTAGAGACAGCGATCTCCAGGAAGCAAGCACCGACCAACGAGTTGACCATGTTGGCGGGCCAACCCATGGAGACGAAGAACTCCAAGAAACAAGCATTGGCGAAAGAGTTGAGGACGTTGGCGGACGAACTCCTCAAAGGAAGTTGGAAGAACAGCAAGGGCCCCACCATGCCTACCCCAGGAACTCTGATTGCCACCTATGTGAGGCTTGAGACCGAGTTTGAGGAGATAGTCGCCGTTGAGAAGCAGTATTCCCCTGGCAAGGTGATGGCCCCCATCGAGGACGAGGAGATGGCCCCCGGAGGGATGAGATCCCCCGGTGAGCTGCACAAGGTAAAAAATAATGGCTTATTACCATAGTTGTGGTTTTTGATTATTTGCAATGTGCTTGCTAATATGTTAGGGTTGTGCAGGTGCCGATGGACGTCCTTGATGATTCCGATGTCGTGGCCCGTCCTGTTGGCATCGCCCCGGAGATCGATTCTGATGCCGCTGTCCATCCTGTGGACATCGCCCCAGAGATCGATTCTGATGTCGCGGTCAGTCCTGCGGACATCGCCCCAGAAATCGATTCCCATGCCGCTGTCCGTGCTGTGGTCATTGCCCGAGAGATCTATGACAAGAAATAGTTGGTCGTGCTAATCCTTCAGGGTAGTTTGCATTGCCCTGTGTTTACTTACCAGAATGATGTGTGTTATCAAACCATCTTAGGGCTAGTGCACTGTCTTGTGTGGGCGGATCTTGCTACTTTTGTTTGATAGTGAATCATGCGATGAATCATGCGAACCCTCTCCGAGTTATGGAAACAAATGTGTCCTCACCAGCTTTTGATGTAATATATGGCATGATTAGATGTAAGTTTGAACTGTTTATCATATCAGCAGGGCTTGTTTGATGATTCTTGGTGTTAGTAGGATAGCTACTGTGCGAGCTATAGTACTTGCAAAACACTCACCAAAGAGAAACGTTGGGGCTGATGAGCTCGTGGTACGCTTATACTTATCCCTCGTCGATCGACCACTAGCCCTAGCTCCTAAAATTGTAGGCTTAGTGATCGATGACCTAGGCGGGCTAGTTTGGCCTAGTGGGTTTCAGTGATATGACGTGCAACACAAAATCATAGCAGTGCAGAGACGTACTCCCTCCGTTCGAAAATAGATGACCTAGGCGGGCTAGTTTGTCCTAGTGGGTTTCAGTGATATGACGTGGTACAATGCCGTCCAGTCTTCGCATGTGGTAGCAGTATTGCGGGTACAGTAAGTTTTCTTGAAGAAGCGGAATTCAACGAAGTCATGATGGTTCCTTCGCCCGAACAACTTACAGTGGGAAAGGTTGGGCCTGCGATACGACCGGGGTAGACCAGGATAATTTTGTGCATGGCAGGTGGACCAGGATGGTCGATGTCCCACATGTCGGCGAATGAAAGTATTCTTTCTGATATAGAGGACGAGCAACGAGTATTCATTGTTTATTTTTGATGAAAGCTATTGTCTCCACTGTTACGATGGAGGAGTGTGAAACACGGCAACCCAGTGAACTTGCACATGCACCACTCCCTCCTTCCTCATGTAATGCCCAGGTTATAGCTTTTTCTCACTTTCTCTCTATCTATTTCCTCTCAAATGTTTTTTTACCTTTTTTAAGACACAATTGTTTTTAATGCCTTTTTTTAGAATTATTTTTTATACCTAGGAGCACGTGTAGAGACGGGCTCTTGCAGAGCCCACTCCTTGACTTTGTCAATGCCTCTCTCTCCTCCACATAAGGAGTACCACTTGCTATGCATGCATGCGGCGGGCAGCTGGCGTCTTGAGGGGCCAGGGCGGTGAGAGCAGGCTCCGGAAGCGGTCCGGACTCTAGCATAATTTTGGTTTTTACAGTATTTCTTTCTCCATTGACAGGTAGGCCCGCGTAGATAGATATAGAACACAAGATGATGAGGCGCATGCGGACTGTTTGACTGGTCAACCAGACAAATACGGAGCTATACGCTGAGCCAGTGACCGTATATTCACCATATCTCGTATACAATGATCAAATTGAGCTATCAAGACAAGTTCGATGACCGCCAATGCATTTTACTCGGTAATAAATGACCAGGATTGAAGGGGAATCCAAATTTTCTTCGTCTTCTGTCCTTGAGCTCTTGACAAACCAATGCACTATACGGTTGTCCGGCCACTCCATCCCAGAGCTCTCACCAAGCGTCGTTCATGCCACTGCGCCGCACACTAACCGGTAAGGCAGCGATGGCATCCCGCCGCGCCGAGTTCCTCACCACCCACGACCACACACAAAATGGTAGGGAAGCGATGGCATCCCTCCGTGTCGAGTTCATCGCCGCTCGCGACCTCACAACTATGTGGGAGGAATTTGAAGATGCCAAGGCCGAATGGGCGATAGAGCAAGAGGCTGCCAAAGCCGCATAGAGGGAGCGGAAAAGTCAGAAAGCACTCAAGAAAAGAGAGGCCTGGCCCCGCAACAAAGAAAAGGACGCACGCGCTGCTGCAGATAGGTCGGCGGAGATCCAAGCACGGTGGGATGTCGCTGACAAAGCCAGGAAGGAGAACGATGGCGTATGGCCAGCATGTGAGAAGTAGTAGTACTATTAGTTAGTGTGTGTGTGTCTGAGTACGAGCATGTACCAGTACTACTAGTTACTACTGTAGTTTTTAGAGAAAATTACAAGTACATTAGCCTAGACTAAATGGAAAAATTCCTATCCTAAGCATCAAATGGCATCTCTTTCTCTATAGGAATTGAGATGCATGTCATCTCACTTCCTATGATTTTCATATTCCTATCCTATGAACGACAGGAGGCCTTTGTTGGAGTAACTACTGTAGCTAGCAGTACTGCTGGTACAGTAGTTTTCTTCAAGAAGCGGAATTCAACGAAGTCATGATGGTTCCTTCGTCCAAGCAACTTCAAAGTGGGAAGTGGGCCTGTGATTTGACGGCTCATTAGTCATTGTTACTGCGGCGCGACAACCTAGGTGACTCCGTTGGAGTTCTGCGTGCATGGCAAGTGGACCAGGATGGTCGACGTCCCACATGTTGGCGAACGGAAGTATTCTTTTCGATATCGAGGAGCAAGGAAACCGCGTGGTATAGTATCGCTGCTGATTGGTTCACAAAAAATAGTATCACTGCCAATTTATAATTATTTTTTATTTCTGATGAATGCTGGCGTTTCAACTCTTACGACCAAGGGTGCCAAACATGACATGTGCTGGATGTCCCACACGTCAGCGAAAGGAGTGGGACATGAACAATGTGGTAGAGCCCAGCGTAAAAAAACAGCATGGTAGAGCGTCTCCACTTCTTCCACTTCTGGGTCGGAGACCACACGTAGTAGTACTTAGTGGTATGAACGATACAAAGTGCGACCTGGAGACAAAGACATGTTTAGTTGGAAGGTCTCGGGGCACATACACGTAAACAAATATAAAAGTTAGTATGTGCCTCCAACTAATATAGTAGTAGTAGAGTACTTAGGCACGTACTCCATAACATCACCGTGCATTGCACGTACAACATTTAGTGGTAGTACGTAGTAAGAGACAAATGCCGCCCAAGAGTTCCCTTCTCGACCTACTTTTGGGTGTTTGGTAGAGTGTATGGAGGGTGCATGAGTCCACACTAGTTTAGCACAAATACACTAGAAGCATGCATGAAGAGAGCATGCATGAAGAGGGGTGTTGAGTTGAGCATGCATGAAGAGGGAACAACTATGCTGAGACGAGAACGCAACCAAACACACCCTATATGCCACACATGTTCATACCATTTGTGCCTTTCTACTTCACTTACTACGCTACATTACTCAGGTTCGTACGTCCACTCCTGGGTACATGTTCGTCTTGTAGTTCCAGTCCCACGTATTCTTCATATAGATGGAACGATCCTTGCATAACACGTGCACCTTGATGCTAGATGTCTCGCGTGTTGGCAAAAGGATGAACAAAGCTCACGTAAAAAATAGAGTGGAAGAACATAGATTCCGGACGACCGAGAAGGAGCAAGGAACCTCGTGGTGGAGCATCTGCACTCATAATATTTAATATTATTCAGCGATATAAAATTAACCAATCATCTCCACAGTGGACTGGAATAGTACGAAACACGGCAGCCCAGTGTAGTATCATACTAGTACATGGCTAACCCACGCTATCACCATATTTCTTGGCTTCCGTGCGACACCTATCTCTAGTAATCCAGCAGCCTGTATCGCTTCTCCGTCCTCGTCTCTATCAAAGTGGGGCGGGCTGGCGTTTCTGCCCTCTATTGAGGTCGATTAACTATCACATGTTAGAGACATGCCAAGAGCATTCTAAAAAAATTCCTTTCACGTTCCGTTTTCAAAAACAAAAAAATCCTTTCACGTACGAATTTGCCTGTATGCTTTAAGCAACTTGCATGTCCTATACTGCTCCTATTTGATACTCTAACTTAGTTAGAGGTTAGACTAACTCATGACTAACCCTGAACTAACTGTAGCCAAAGAGGTGTTTGGGTGACAGGGTTAGATTGACAATAAATGCACTTCATGGAGAGAGAAAAGTGATTTTTCAGTGGTCCCAATGAGAACTATCTCCAGTTAGCACCTCTTGGCTGGGATAGTTTTTTTTGGTGGGTTCGGTGCAACTTGCTCCAATTTAAACCCTCATGCTTGGATAGTTTAGGGCTATTTGAGCCCCAACTAGCTCAAACTAACTCTAACCCATGGATCCAAACAGGGCCTATGGCCAGTCTCGACGCGGAGCAGTCGCGTGCACCGGGAAGCGGTGCTCTCTCGGCCGTCGCGCCACTTCATAGCCGGCGCCAGTGAGAGGTTGCCTCCGCTCTGGCCGGGCATTAATGTGGTACTGATGCTCTAGGGAGACACTGACCGTTTCATGCGGGAAGCGCGCGCTGACAAGGGAGTATAGGTTTTGAACCGTTTCAGGTGTAGTATTGGTAGTTTGCAAAACTACTCAATTATTGCACTCAGTTTCCTAAGAAATTTTGGTAAAAACATTACTCCACAGCCCACTTCCCTTCTCCTTCCTCTTCCACCGCCCGCGCACGTCCGCGGGAAGCGACCGGTCAACCCTTATATAGGAGTGCTAGCACAAAAAGATGCATGCATGACCACTAAAATTTCCATATTAAAGCGCCGATCCAGCGGGAGTATGGCGTATGTTGTTACCTTCGGCCGGCCCATGGCTACCGGGCGACGATGACCAGAGAAGAGGCAGCAGGAGAGGAATGAATGCAACTACTGTCTGGGTTCGCCTTCTGGCTTAAATAAATGCGCAGCATCACGTGTACCCGCCGGTGCACAAATTGTAACATACGTGTCTGCTTAAGTGGGCGTCACGTAACTGGTGTGTGTGTGTGAGAGATTCTGAGAGACAGAGTGCGTGTGTGCGACTCTACTCTTCGGACATGTACTCAACCTTTTGCATCAGGATATAAGTATAATGGTATTTACTTTAGCTAGTGATTTATGTGGTCATGTTAACGTGGTTGTGTCAAAAAAATGTCACTTCCTGCTCGTGATTTGCGTTATATAATTACAAGCAAGATTCTCATGCATTGCACGGAACATCAATATGCATTTTTTTACAGAACACCTGTTGTGATTGACCCATGCAGGAGTAATCCCATGTGTAAAAACTAATGATATCTCAAGAATTTTATCGGAAAACTGGTATCTCGAGAATGTCATCGAAAAAAAATGAAAGATGAGAGATAAGGCGAGGAGGAGTGGAGAGTGGTGGTGACTGGTGGTCGGAATTGGCGGAGGCATGGGGATGGACGGCGCCGGCAGGCGGCAGTGGCCACGATGCATGCTAGATTGTTCCAGAGACTTATTCCTTTTTTAATTGCTGAGCAATGAGGTTGCTAGAGATAATGATGTGGAGAGAGGTGCCCGTATCTTTTGTAAAATTATCATAGTTTGCTTTCTATCCTCAGATATAGATCATACGGTCTGTATTACAAGATGGCAGGCACACCATCACCACCAACTCGTTTTTTATAATGGTACAGATGATAAGTTTGCTGACTACTAAAGTAAAGTGGAATTTTTCCATGTTATGCAAGTAAGTAAAGGTGATTGTTTATCATACGGGTAAGGTTGGATGAAGGGTGGTAGGAACAAATGCTCTGCCTAGAGCATGTGTGTGTGAGATGGAGTCTTAGTGTGTGTGTGGGTGTGTGTGTGTGAGAGAGAGAGAGAGAGGAGAGAGAGATGGAGTCTTAGTTTGTGTGTGTGTGAGAGAGAGGGAGAGAGATGGAGTCTTAGTGTGTGTGGGGGGGGGCGTGCGTGCTTGCGTGTGTGTGTTTGTGTGTGTGTGAGAGAGAGATGGAGTCTTAGTGTGTGTGTGTTGGGGAGGGTGCGTGTGTGTGTGTGTCGCGGGGTCCTCTGCGGCGGATGTAATTTAAGTGTGCATGGCTTTCATCATAGAGAGGTGATGTGTATGGCAGAGGCCACCAACGATGGGGTGCGAGAGAGAAAATGCCCATAGAGAGGGAAGAGAAGGTGTGTGCGCGTGAGAGGAGTCGACTTCGAGAGAACGTGTTTGTTCGAGAGACACCGAGGAAGACTACTATATATCGATGGTGCATGTAGGCGGGAATTAAACTAAGGGATGGTCTTATTGGTTTCGGGGATATAGGGGAAGAGTGAGAGGCGGGGGGGGGGGGGGGGGGGGGGGGGGGGGGGGGGGTAGCTAGAAGGAGATTGTTAAGTGTGAGTTTGTGTTTTACCCATCCATGCGGAAGTTATGTGCACAAAAGAGGAGAACGATTCAATGTGGCGTTAGGATTGAGGGTAATTAACTACATATGGAGACATAGAGACCTTGAACGTGCATGTGTGAGAGGTATACATGTATACATGGGATGTGTGTGTGCGCGCGCGCATGATCGAGATAAAAGAAAGAAGACATAAGTCATAAGATCAACGACATGGGAGAGACGGATCGGTATGACAATATGCATGCATGTGAGAATGCATGGAAGAAGTCCCGGCAATTGAGCATATGTTTTTGTCTTTAAGAGATAGTGGCGTGGGCTGGAGCATGCATCTATGGCGAGCAGAGGGAGTGAGGCGCAACGATTGTGCAAAAGAGACCAACCTATAAATGCATATGTATGGAGAGACATATATAGTGTGGGTGATAGGAAGCAAGACTCCGTACGAGAAAGAAATGTTGACGGAGAAACTACAGATAGATACAGAGATGGAGATGCTAGCTAGAGGGACATCCGCTAGTTTGGGTGTTGGAGATGACCATCGGGTGGTTAAAAGGGTGAAGTTATATATGTGTGTGAGAGGGCACTTGACTGCATGTAGAGAGAAACATATGTAGTGTGCGTGATAGGAATCAAGAGTGAGGGCGAGAAAGAAGGTTGATGGAGAAATAGATAAATAGAAAGATAAAGATGCTAGCTAGTGTGCGTTAGAGATAGGAGTCGAGTGGATCAGAAGGCTGGGTTATGTGTGTGGGTGTGAGATAGATAGAGAGAGGGTGCGTGTGAGTCACATACAAACAGATATCAGAGAGAAATGAGATCCAAAGAGACGGAGTTTTGTGTCTGCGAGAGAGAAAGATATTTCACAATGAGAGTGATAGCTAGAGAGACATACGAGGGAACGCAAGATATCTCTAGGGAGAGAGGGTGTGTGTGAGCGACATACAAGAGAACAATGGAGAAATATGAGACCCTGGGAGACAGAGTTTGTGTTTGTGTGTGAGAAAGATATATTGAAGAGGAAGAGTCATAGGTTCTCATATGTAAGGAGCGAAAGACATCTTTGTATGAGGGGTGTGCGAGTGGCACACATGGGAATAGTAGAGAGAAATGAGACCCCGGGAGACAAAGTTTTGTGTTTGTGTGAGAGAAAGAGATTCCACATGGAGAATCATAGTTAGAGACACATAGCAGGGAGCGAGATATACTTAGAGAGAGATAGAGTGATGAAGGTCAAGGGAGAGAGTACCGTCAGTGTGTTACGAAGATAAAAGATCATTGTCGACATACAGGTAGCACGAGAGATACCTGAGAGACGATGAACGAGTATAGGTCTAGAGAGATAGTCCTATATAAGCATGAGTGATAGCTATATGAGACGAATATCTGGATTAAAGGGGATTCAAATATTTAAACTGGAGATCACGACATCGATAATATCATAACACAAATTGGTGTATCAAACATGCATATTCATTTGAATTTGGGCACACATGTAATGTTATATAGTTTATCAATATTGGTGATCCATAGATTCTTCAATTACAAACAATGCATGGTTTATATGCAACTAATGTCTAAACGGGATTACACTATATGTTGCGTGTGTGAAACACATTATACATGTTTGAGAAGTAAAAGAAACCCGCATGAAACACACATTAATTGGAGACAGTTAGCGAGAAATGCATACATTGGATTTCAACATAAAGTGGTTTCAAATATTTGAAAATCCAAATTGATGGATACAACCTTATGAATCTAAGATCATGCCATTTGTAAACCATATTTATGTATAAATGGTGTTGTGCTTTTGAAAGTATATATAAAAAATGATGTATATAGAATGTAATTCCAATTGAAAATGGATCCCGCCCAAAAAAATAGAATACAAATGGGATTCGAATTGAGTTGGTACGGTAAATGTGCACTCTGCAAAATTTGAACAAAGGGGGGAAAGTCGCAGTAACCGCCGCCCGAAACCAAAATCTGCGAGATGGAAATCACTACTGCCTATCCTTGCCACACAAAGCCTATATGCTGGATTTCTATAGGTTTCGATAGGGGTAGGTTTGTAATTTCACCCAAACATGACGTAACCGCCTCTCACCCAGATTCATACACGGTGGGCACCAAAACATAGTGTGTCCTCGGCCGAAATCGACTCCCTCCCCGATTCATATTCATACACGGTGGGTGCCAAAAACAAACTCTCGTCGGCAAATATTCGGTGTATGCGAGATTACCGTCCTATCCCCAACCGACTAGTGTTGCTGTGATGTGGTAGAAATTTGAAACAGGGGCTAAGTTTGTAAATTTCCTCGCATTTGAGACAAGCGCGCCCTGAATACATGGTTCCCCCTTCCTCTCTACCTCCCTTTTCCCCATTCGTACTCCGTGGGCGCCAAAACACCCTCTCCACCCCACCCTCCTCCGTCCGCCGCCGTCCGCCACCCCATCCACCGCCGTCCTCCTCCACCATGCCGGAGCTGATACCCCGACGGCGCCATCCATTACAAGAGATCGACCTCTCTCATCCACGGCTTCGGACCGGGATCCTTGCACCCTGTCCTCTCGCTTCATCCCCGCCGTCGTCCACCTTGTCGGTGCCGCTCCTACGACCGTCTCGTCCACCGCACCCTGCCGCCACCGTCTACCCTCCTAGATCTACTTCCACGCCGCCGACAGCCATCGCTACCGCAACATCGTCAAATTCTCAGTAGATGCGTACACGGCGCCGCACCAGAGGCGGTACTCTTTCGTATCTGCTCAACTTATTTATCGCAGCAAGAAAATAGATCGCCACTGCTTTACTCTGATATCTTGTCTTGGTTGCGAAGTTGCCTTTGTCCGGTTTGCATCTTCAGATCCGCCATGGCACGCTTAACACCATACTCACAATGCTTATGGTTTTCCCCTTTTATATTCCACAATAGCTAAATCACAGTAGACTAAATTTCAAAATTGGATCAGTCGATTTTTCAGAGCTCGCCGGAGTTCGCCGGTGCGATCGAAGGGGCTCGGGTGGGGACTGTGGTTGTGGGGGGTGGTGGTGGGGCCTCGTCGAATGAAGAAAACTCGGACGGGGGGGGGGGGGGGGGGGGGGTGGCGGAGGAACACAGGCGGTGGGGCCGGTGGTTCGGCCGGTGGCCCGTGCGTTGTTCTGTATGGGAAGCACAGTATGTTCCTTGTCAGGAAGGGGAGCAGGGTCATCTGCAGTCAACAACTGATAGAGCTAGCCTGTATGTGATCGATAGGCTTTCAATTACTAGCGGCAATAAAACACCGTAATTTCTAGCCAGTTCCACTTTCCTAATCTATATATCCTGGTTATGGTGTACCCCTGTTATGTACACTATGGGGCTGTTTGGTTTGTGACTAACTTTGCCAAAGATTGCCAAACCTAAGGTTAGGCAAGTTTGACCAACTTAGGTGAGTGTTTGGTTCAAGCCATCTTAGGCAAGCCACACTTGGACCCCACATGGCATACACACAAAAAGTGTGGCAAGATTCCCTTAGGCTTGCCAACTTGTGGCTCTCATTTTGATGAACTAACCTTAGTCAAGTTTGGCAAAAATGTGTGGCAAAGTGTGGCAATGCTAGTCCTAAAACCAAACTGCCCCTATGATCTGCCTAGTTGCTGTGTGCTCTTGTTATCATGGTTTGGCAATAAACTCTCTATACAGTATATTATGAACCTATCATTTGCCAGCTATCCTTACTTCTGGAGCCTATTTTTTGTGTACTTGTGCCAGATTATATAAATGCACGCACCATATTACAACACACATGAGCTCTCTCATCAGAATCCAGTGATAGCACACAAGTGTTTACAGGGGCGCCCCTATATTAGAATATCATCTGCATTACAAAGATAATCTCACAACTATTTATGTTTTCATGGTTCTCAGATATTATACGCAATTACAGTGAATATCAGGATCCGTGCATCAGAAGAATATTGTGGAACATTGCAATGACTTACAAAATTGGCAGCAAGGCATTGAGTGCCATTCTGGAAGCAATGAAACCCGTACGCTCCCCACCCGTTGATTCTTGTTTAGAATATCATCCTAATGACTATTCTAACCTTGAGGAGTCAAAGGCAGATGGACTGTCCTGTTCACCCATCAAGGTGCCTGTTCTAATTTGGCAAGGTTTTATTGATTGTGCGTATCTTGCATATGTTGTCTTGCATTTCTTCTACTTTGTTGCATCGCCATCTGCTTAGTTTACTCATCATATATGTCGAGATGCCATGCCCATCCATTATCAATACATATTCCATTTGTCATCATACCATGTTTTTCCACTCAAATGCTGTTCTTGTGCATCAGACATCAAAAAGGAAGAGGGTGATTGCTGAACCTGAAGGAGCACCAGCAAAGTCCTTGAAAAACGTGGTGGTGCCGGAGAAATCAGACATCACCCCACTTATATTGGCTGTACAACCAGTGACACAAAACGTAGGACCGACTCCAGCAGACTGTACCCATACTTCATTGGCCACACCACTAGCCCCACCACACAGGACCTGCACTCCAACAAAAGGTATACCGATTTCATTTGCCATAGCACCAGCTGTACCACAGAAAAATCCCACTCCAGCAAAAAGTACGGCAAGTCCACCGGCCGAAGACATATCCCAACTGCAGAGACGGCCAATTCCTGCAGATTGGAACCCCATTCCATTTATTCCCAGTTTAAAAGACAATGATTTCAATGTTGTTAGGGACTACGTGCATATATTCCCATCATGGGAAGATTATTTTGAAGACAAACACCATTTTCACATCTTCCTGTCCAACTTACGTGTAAGTGCTATTATTCATGGTTATTATTTTCCTGTTTTCTTCTGATTGAACACATCAATGATTTACATTACATTGTTGTAACTAGGCGAGGGTCAATCTGGATAGTCATGATGAGCAAAGCTTGCTTGTGCTTTTCAAGGAAGCATTGCAGCAGTATCGGTGTTACCTGAGGAAATCACACTTTGATGGCAAGTCTATAAACGAATTTCCGGTGAAGTCTCCTGTGCTAAATTTAGAAGACATTGAATGGAAAAACCTTGTTATGCACTGGTCTCGTTCCCAGGAAGAGGTACTGTCTATGAAATCACATGAAAATTTGAACTTCTACTTTTCCGCATGTGCCTTACGGATCTTTTTTGCAGGAAATCTGCTCGAAGAAGAATTCCGGTTTGACAAGAACGACAGGATATCGCAAATATGCTGCCCGCTGCTTTGCTCTTGTTAGTACCTGTTGTCCTGTATCATTGTACTTGCATACATACCTGGTTCATTATGTGACAGCAGTATGCATGGTAGCTTGCTTATCAATTGTTCGCTCCAAATTATCTGATCTGTATGAATGGTTACATTAGTGTAGAATATATCCAATGTCAATGTTTTTTTAGCTGTGCATTGTTCTTGTAAGTACATGTTGTCCTTTATCAGTGTACTTATAATGACAGGTAGTTGTTCATGTACCATCACTCTGCAGCTTATTTTCCTTTGCCCTCCATTTTCTACACATCAGATCTATATTTACTCTTACCATAAGGTTGGTACTAAAGAAGTTTAGCTGTGCATTGCTCTTGGCTGTACCTTATGCCTGTATCGCTGCACTTACATTTATAGCTACTTGGTTATGTAGCATCACTCTTCATCTTATCTTAAATATTCTCCATTTTTTCGTATATTATCACATCTATATTTACTCTTAACAAAATGTAGAATAAAGGCAATGCTTTTGAAGAAGATTCTGTGGTAAACTTCTTGAATTGCCCCCCCATCAGCATGGACAAGGCCTTTATAGAGCCTGTCTTCACCAATAATGTAAGTTTGTCCATCTCAAGCCTTCAAACTTTGTTGTATATATTTGGTTAGGCATGACTGCAACAGCTATTTATTTTTGGTGTTTGCATCAAATTGCTTGTTTAAAGTTTATTATATGTAGTTCATAAACAAAAGTTTGTCCTTTCTCAATTTAAGTTTTCAGTTGTACAACCAAGTTCCTTCTTCATACCATGTAAATTAAACTATATAGAGCAAGTGATCTTCTTTTGCACTGCATGTATGCTTCTGTTCTTCATCCGTAATCCAGTGGTGTGGTGAACCTACCCACTACAGCACAATGTCATATTCTGCAATGTCTTAACTATGAACAATGTCATATCATTCTACTATTATTTAAACCGTCTCTTTATTTGCCAATCTGAAATGGTATAAATTGACAGCACACTAACCATTGATACCTATGAGTTCTTGATCTGTAATCCAGTGGTGTCGTGAAGTTGCCAACTCCTTCACAATGTCATTTCCTGCCATGTCTTGACCTGAACAATACCATATTGTGTTAATGCAAATTTAAAGTGTGTCACTTTATTCGTCAGTAAGAAATGTGATGAATTGTCAGCACTGATACTTTTATGTGCAAAACCTGTCATCTGTCTACTTGTTTATCTTTTAGAGTGAGGAAGATATAAGTGTTGAACAAGCGCAGTCTCATCATCTTGCTCAGCTGCTTGCGCTGCAGCTCCCCAGCAGGGCTAACCTTTCCTGAACTCTATTGAAGTGCTGTCGGTTTTATATATTATTTTGTCGGCGTGTTTATTTGCACTGGTGGCGATCTTTGATGCCCAGTGTATGTAATCTGTTGTCTGCTTGTGCTTTATTATCATAGTGGTGAACTTTGATGCCCAGTGGATGTAATATGCCGTAATTTCTTTATTATATAGTCTAGGTTTTTTTTCTTATTCACGATGCTGCGGTTATTTTACTGTATATATATCCTGTCCTCGCAATAAACCGGCCAAACCGTAAAATTATGGTACATAATCGGGCCATCATGCAATCACGATGTAGGTTGGGCCTGAAACGTGTGGAACAGCTCACGGGCCGGCAGCAGCCCGAAATGAACCTCGGCCCATGATTGCGTGAATCAAATCACGGGCTTTTAACTGGCCAACAAATTGTCTCGGTCCTTGTTTGGCCCAATCAGATATCGGCTGCGAGCAGGCCGGATGCAAACCGGGCCGTAGTTAGGCCCAACTATATGACGGGCTTTTAACAGGCTGAAATTAGTATAGGGCCGAAATGTTAAACGGGCCCTTAACAGGGCAAAACTAATATCAGGCCGAATTACTAAGTGGGCCTTTAGCAAGTGGGCCCAAAAGCATAGTGTCTAGTTGACGGGCCGAATCTGATATGGGCCATAATTGAGCCCAAAGCCTCTTAAAGGGCCGGACCTGATCTAGGCTGTAATTTGGCCCAGAACGTGGTAGGCCTTTAACGGGCCGGATCTCATATGGGCCACTATTAGGCCCGGAGCGTGGCAGGCCAATAATGGACCGGATCAAATATGGGCCGACATTTGGCCCAAAACATGGCAGGCAGTTAATGGGCCGACCTACTAGGGTCCTCAAAATCTTGTGGGCCTATAGCTGGGTCGGCCCATTAATGTCGGTGAAATCTCATGGGCCTTTAGCTGGGCCGGCCCATTATGATCTGCAAGAATCTTGTGGGCCTTTACTTGGGCCGGCCCATTACGACACACAAAAATCTTGTGGGCCTTTACCTGGGCCGGCCCATTATGGCCCGCAAAATCTTGTGGGCCTTTAGCTGGGCCAGCCCAATATGGTCCGCAAAATCTTGTGGGCCTTTAGCTGGGCTGGCCCATTATGGTCCGCAAAATCTTGTGGGCCTTTAGTTGGGCCAGCCCATTTAAACTTGTTGGGCCGTGCCACGTCTCGATGTATCATAGGCGCCTTCTGTCCAGTGAGTGGATGACATCTGTCCCGACGATGAGCCAACACGTGTTTCCTCTAGCCAATGATGATTTTACACGTGGAAAATCCCCATTGGCCGGGGCTGTTAACGGGTTATCGGATCCAAAACCCGACCCGATAGCTTAACGACATTCCGTTACGGTGGATGCCACGTGTCGGTCACCCTTGACGAAAGCACTTCTGTGACGCGCGATTTATCATCATGGAATTGGACACTTCCGTGATGATAATTTTGGTAATGTCATGGAACACTTGTACGACAGCACAGGTATGACTATCTTGATTCTGTCATAAATTTGTCATGGATGTACATGCACGACAAAAAAAGCGACCTACTGTGACAAACACGTATCATCACAGAAGTGTTTTTTTGTAGTGTGTGTATTAAAGTAGCCACCTTAAGTTAAACCTTAGTTAACAATAATCTCTCACACCTGTCATTAATTCTCTCAAATCCAAACCACGTCTACCAGCATAGCATAACAGTATAAACATACGTAGTAACTCCCCAGGTTTGAATGCAAGGCAATAGGTTCTACCTCATCAACTACTTCCCAAAACCCACAAGTTATCAAGTCCTAACCATGCAGTGTTTGAGGGTTGAAACTAATGCATAAAAACTGGGTAATAAAGGGGTATGATCAAAGTGTTACTTTGTAACACCCCAGATGTAACTTTCCCAATTTGTACTCCAACTCTTGCCGTTTCCGGCTTTAAGTTATTTTATTTTCTCGGGTTCGAGTTTTTGTCTCCGTGTGTTGTTGTCGTTGTCATGCATCTCATATCATGTCATCATTGCATTTGCATACGTGTTCATCTCATGCATTCGAGCATTTTCCCCGTTGTCCGTTTTGCATTCCGGCGCTTCGTTTTCCTCCGGTGGTCATTTCTACCTTATTTCATGTGTGGGGGTTAAACATTTCCAGATTGGACCGAGATTTGCCAAGCGGCCTTGGTTTACTACCGGTAGACCGCCTGTCAAGTTTCGTACCATTTGGACTTCGTTTGATACTCCAACGGTTAACCGAGGGACCGAAAAGGCCTCGTGTGTGTTGCAGCCCAACACCCCTCCAATTTGGCCCAAAACCCACCAAAACCCTCTCCATCATCTAGAGCGTTCGATCACAATCGCGTGACCGAAAACCGCACCTCATTTGGACTCTCCTAGCTCCCTCTATGTCTATATAAAGACCACCTCCGAAATTCGCGGATCCTCTCCCCCCTAACCCTAAAAAAATCCCCTCTCCGCCGCCGGACAACGTCCGCCCTGACCGGACGTCCCGCCGCCGCCAACCACACTCCGCCACGTGGCGTGGAGCCGCTCGTCCCGCCGCCGGCCCGGGGAACCCGCATCCGGCCCCCGAGGCCCATCCGGATCCGCCTTCGCCCGCCTTCGCCCTCCTCCACTCCGGCTCGCCGGCGCCGCCGCGCGCCTCGCCGGGTCTTCGCGCCGCCATCGACCCCCGACGCCGCCGCCTCGCTCCGGCGCCGCCCCGCCGCGCTGCTCCCGCCGGCCGACGCCGCCGCCTCGCTCCGGCGCCCGTCCGCGACTCCGACCGGCCCCCTCGTCCTCTACGGCCGTCCGACGCCGCCCCGACGACTCCGGCGAGCTCGAGCTCCGAGTCTGGCGAACCTCGTTTTCCGTGCCAGCCGGATCCGATCCAGATCTAGATCCCCTCCTCGGTTGACTTTTCTGCCCGAAACCCTAATATTTTTTGCCATGTTCATCGCATCATAACTTTGCATCCGTAGCTCCGTTTTGGGCATATAGCATATAAAAATGTTCATCTCAGAGAGTACATCATTTCATTCCATTGCATCATTTTCATTTGAGTTCATCTTGATGCCCGAAATGCTGTTAGAAGAGTGCTACTTGAGTTAATTGTCAGATCTGCTGCTCCATTTGGATATTTGTCATTTTTGCCATGATTATTGTGTGCATGATATGCCCATGAGCTCTACATATGTTTTGTTAAGGGTTTTGCCATCTTTCCAGAGGTGCAACCCATGTATTTTTGTGATGCGTGTGGTGACTAGCACAAGCTTGCAAAGTGAGGCACTTGGTAATACTGATTTCAGGGACTTAGCATTTCCACCAAGTCCTTGAGCTGTTTATCTCATATGGCCATATGTTCATGTTGTTTCCTAGTGATCCGTGCCTCTTTTGAGGATGATCAGTAAGGATGATTTGTTAATCTTGTAGTGCTCTATCCATCCATGTCTTTGTTTGCAATTATGGAGCACCCTAGCTTGAGTCAATCGAGCTCTACTTTTGCTACTTCGTGAATCTGGGCAGATTGTCTACTTGTTAGCGATTTTGCCGATGATGTTGTAGTTGATCCGTGCATGCTATGCTATTGTTCTTGCCATGTATAGCTTGCATTTTGTGTATTCTTGATGGGTGTATGCTTAGCTTGTCATGACTTGCTCCGTAGTGAGTGCATCGAGCTCGTAAACATGCCTACTTGATATCTGTTTTTAGCATGTTCCAATTTTCACTAAGTCTGTGATCTGATTATGTTTTTGCCATGTTCACATGCTTGCAATTGTATTTTATGATCCCTTTTGGCTCAAGGTCACTAAGGGACTTTTGTTAAGCTATTTGAGTAGCTCCATGCCATGCTTTAATTTGCCACGTTCAGGTCCTGTAGCATCTATTTTTGTTGCTCCGAAGAGTGCTACCTGATCTGAAATTCCAGACAAGTGTTAATTTCACTAAGTCTGAAATCTGTTTGCCATATGCGTTTTTGCCATGCTTGTTTGAACCTGTTAATGGATGAATTGGCCGTAGCTCAGTGCTAGACTTTTGTTAAGCATCTTGAATGCATCCCTGCCATGTATTTTGTTGTCATGTTTGGGTGCTATAGCATGTTCATCTTGTTGCATTTAGATGGCTACTTGCTGTAAATCGCAGAACGTGGTCATATTTGAATCGCTTGCCATTTCCAAACCGTAACTCCGATTCCGGCGTTCTTTATATCATTTTCAAGCGATTTCATCTCATCTTTCCAGTGGCACACTTGGATTTCTAGGTTAAGTCCAGGTTCATGCATCCTTTGTCAAATCTTGCATATGCATCCCGCATCGCATCCCGCATAGCATACCATCCTTGCATCATATTGTTTGATCCTTGCACGTGGTTGATTGTGTCCTTGTTGCTTGTTTGTCTTGTTTGGGTAGAGCCAGGAGACGAGTTCGCTAACGAGGAGCCCGTTGAGTTTGCTTTCGAGGATCCAGTCAACTCTGACAACTTTGCAGGCAAGATGATCATACCCTCGAAATCACTACTATCTTTGCCTTGCTAGATGCTCGCTCTTTTGCTATGCCAATGCTACGATGCCTACCACTTGCTTTCAAGCCTCCCAAATTGCCATGTCAAACCTCTAACCCACCATGTCCTAGCAAACCGTTGATTGGCTATGTTACCGCTTTGCTCAGCCACTCTTATAGCATTGCTAGTTGCAGGTGAAGATTGGAGGCCGTTCCTTGTTGGAACATCTATTTACTTGTTGGGATATCATTATATTGCCTTGTTATCTTAATGCATCTATATACTTGGTTAAGGGTGGAAGGCTCGGCCTCTCTCCTAGTGTTTTGTTCCACTCTTGCCGCCCTAGTTTCCGTCATATCGGTGTTATGTTCCCGGAGTTTGCGTTCCTTACGCGATTGGGTTATAATGGAAACCCCTTGATAGTTCGCCTTGATTAAAGCTTTTCAAGCAATGCCCAACCTTGGTTTTACCATTTGCCACCTAGCCTCTTTTTTCCTTGGGTTTCCGGAGCCCGAGGGTCATCTTATTTTAACCCCCCCGGGCCAGTGCTCCTCTGAGTGTTGGTCCAACCGAGCGATGTCCGGGGCTACCAGGGGAAACTCTGGGATGGCCTACCCGACGTCTGGCTCATCTGAGTGTGCCCTGAGAACAAGATATGTGCAGCTCCTATCGAGATTTGTCGGCACATTCGGGTGGTGTTGCTGGTCTTGTTTTAACCCATCGAAGTGTCTTGAAGAACCAAGGTACCGAGTCTGATCAGAATGTCTCGGGAGGAGGTCTATTCCTGCGTTGACCGTGAGAGCTTGTCATGGGCTAAGTTGGGACTCCCCTGCAGGGATTTGAACTTTCGAAAGCCGTGCCCGTGGTTATGGGCAGATGGGAATTTGTTAATGTCCGGTTGTACATAACTTGAACCTTAATTTAATTAAAATGAATCAACTGAGTGTGTTACCGTGATGGCCTATTCTCGGTGGAGTCTGGGAAGTGGACACAGTGTTGGAGTAATGCTTGCACAGGTTGCTCTCTAGTTTCTCGCTCGCGCTTTGCCTCCTCTTCTCGCTCTCTTTTGCGAACAGGATAGCCACCATATATGCTAGTCGCTTGCTGCAGCTCCACATATTTACCTTGCCATACCTATAAGCTTAAATAGTCTTGATCGCGAGGGTGCGAGATTGCTGAGTCCCTGTAGCTCACAGATTACTATTACACTAGATGCAGGGCCTGATGATTCCGCTACAGGTGACGCGCTCGAGCTCAAGTGGGAGTTCGACAGGGACTCTCAATGTTACTATGTTTCCTTTCCTGATGATCAGTAGTGGTGCCCAGTTGGGGGTGATCGGGACCGTGTCGCATGTTGGGTTATCTTTTATTTTGGTGCCATAGTCGGGCCATGAGTGTTTGGTTGATGTAATGTTATTTATGTACTTGATTGACATGGCGAGTGTAAGCCAACTATGTTATCTCCCCTTTTATTATCTATATTACATGGGATGTTGTGAAGATTGCCTAACTTGCGACATATGCCTTCAATGCGATTATGCCTCTAAGTCATGCCTCGACACGTGGGAGATATAGTCGCATCGAGGGTGTTACATACTTGCCATGCTGATGATCTGAAAACCCAAGTGACTCGTAGTAGCACGCTTCACACTCCAGAAACTCTATCGTCAACAAAAAATAGCATACATAAGCACTCAAGCATAAGATGCAAGGTAAAACTCAAAAGAAAAGATCCAAACTGAAAAGTACAAGAGAAGAGCTTCGAGTTGCAAAAAGAATCAATCGAATCGGAGCTACGAAACTCAAACTATGATCAAAAGAAGTTCAAATTCAAATCTGCTTGAAACCAAATTTTAATTTGCAAAACCATGTACAAGTTTATTATCTGGAAAGAGGGGAACAAGATGAAGATTTTGGCGTTGGTTTCACTAGATTTGGACAAACGAGTAAAACGTAACAAGGGCTCGAAGATTAGGGACTAATTTGTGATAAAAGTATTCACGGATAGGTCCCTGGCCAAAAAAACCTAACGAACGAATGTTTGCTAACAGAACTAAACTGACAAAAACCGTTCGCTAATACGGATTAACGGGCGAACATCCGCTAATTAGATCTGATCAGAAAATCGGGAAAACCCTAACCCTAAAAAACTGAGAGAAAACCGGGAGTAAATCGTGCAGTTTTCTTACCGGTTAACCGGAGAAAAATGCCGGTGGCAACAGCAAGTCCGGCGCGGCTCCGGCAGTCGGCGGGGCGGGGCTTCGGCGGCAGCGGCGCTCGATGGCGACGACGGCGGGTGGCAGCAGGTGTTGGCGGGGCGGCAAGGCGCGGCGCGGCTGCGGCGACGAGAGGCGGGGCGGCTGCGGGCGGCGGGGTGAGGTGGAGGCGGGGATAAAGTGAGCCACTTTGGTCAAGCGATCAACTACTACCCAGATAGAATTATATCCCGATCGTGTCCTGGGTAATCCGATGATAAAGTCCATGCCAAGTTTATCCCACTTCCATTCAGGTATTGGCATAGGCTGAAGTAATCCTGTTGGCTTCTGATGTTCTGCCTTCACTCTCTGACATACATCACATACTGCTACATACTCGGCAATATCCTTCTTCATACCTGTCCACCAGAAACGTTCCTTCAAATCCAAATACATCTTGGTGTTTTCGGGGTGAATCGAGTATGGCGAGTCATGATCTTCCTGAAGTATTAACTTCCTGATCTCCGTGTTATTGGGAACATATACACGATCCTCAAACTATAATGTTTCGTTCTCATCCTCACGAAAACCCTTGGCTTTTCCTTTGCTCATCTTCTCCTTTATCTCACCAATTTCCTTATCATCCTTCTGAGCTTCTCGAATCTTTCCCAATAATGTGGACTGAACCTCCATTGCTGCAACAAAACCTCTTGGAACTATCTCCAATTGAAGTTCCTTGAGATCGTCGACTATCTCCTGCGGCAATCCTCTGCTTATGAGTGTATTGACATAACTTTTGCGGCTCAAAGTGTTTGCTACGACATTGGCCTTTCCTGGATGGTAACGCAGCTTCATATCATAATCCTTTATGAGCTCCAACCATCTCCTTTTCCTGAGATTCAACTCCTTCTGTGTGAAAATATACTTCGAACTCTTATGGTCCATGTACACATCACAACAGTTTCCAATAAGGAAATGCCTCCAGGTGTTGAGTGCATGCACTACGGCTGCTAACTCCAAATCATGCATGGCATAATTCAACTCATGAGGTCGAAGCTGCCGTGAGGCATATGAAACAACTCTTCCGTCCTGCATAAGTACACCTCCAAGTCCTAGGCGAGAAGCATCGCAATACACTTGGAAATCCTTGCGTATATCCAGAAGAATTAGCACTGGGGCTGTAACCAAACGTTTCTTCAACTCCTGAAACTGGCTTCAGAATCTTTGGTCCATTTGAACCTGGTGTCCTTCTTCAACAACTCTGTCATGGGTTTCGCAATCTTGGAAAAATTCTCAATGAACCTCCTATATTTTCCTGCGAGTCCTAGAAAACTGCAGATCTCTCCTACTGAGGTGGGTGCCAACCACTCAGTGACAGACTGAAATTTGGTAGGGTCTACTGCTGTACCTTCTCCTGATATAACATGTCCAAGAAATCCAACTTCCTTCATCCAAAACTCACATTTGCTAAACTTGGCGTATAGCTGATGTTCCCTGAGCTTCTCGAGAACTAAGCGTAAATGCTACTTATGTTCCTCTTCATTCTTCGAGTACACCAAAATGTCATGAGTGAACACCACAACAAACTTATCCAAGAACTCCATGAATAATTTATTCATCATACTCATACAATAGGCAGGGGCGTTAGTCAATCCAAAATACATGACCGTGTACTCATATAGCCCATACCTTGTGGTAAAAGCTGTCTTAGGTATATCCTGTTCTTGGATTTTCAGCTGGTGGTATCCTGATGGAAGATCAATCTTGGAGAATACTTTGGCGCCCTACAGCTGGTCAAACAAATCATTGATCATCGGTAGTGGGTATTCGTTCTTGATCGTCACTTCATTCAGTGCCCGATAATCAACAACCATTCTCAAAGACCCATCCTTCTTTTCAACTAAGAGCACTGGGGCTCCCCACGGTGATGAACTTGGTCGGATATAACCTTTCTCCAATAACTCCTTAATCTACTTCTTAATTCCCTCCAGATCGTTGAAGGGCATCCGGTATGGTCTCTTCGATATTGGTCCGGTGCTTGGCAACAATTCTATCAAAACTCTATGTCTTGATCTGGTGACATGCCTGGTAATTCCTCTAGAAACACACCCAGGTAATCCTTCTCAACAGACACTTCTTCCTGAAGAACTCCCGAGAGAGAATTTACTTGGGTCCTCCTTGGCGCATGCCTGGATACATACTTGATCCTCTTTCCCTCTGGGGCGGTGAGTAAAATTTACTTACTAGCACAGTCGATGTTTCCTCCGTACTTTGATAACCAATCCATGCCTAGTATTATATCCAATCCTTGTGACTCCAAAATTACTAGGTCTGAGGGGAAAACATGGCTACCAATGGTTAGGGGTAACCGATCACACCATCGGCTAGCCATATACTCTGCTCCGGGCGAGCTTACTAACATGGGTGACCTAAGGGCTAAGGTTGGCAACATAAACTTGTCCACACATCCCCTTGATATGTATGAATGCGATGCACCAGTGTCAAAAAGAACAAGAGTGGTAAAAGACTTAATCAAAAACTCACCAATCACAGCGTCAGGCTGATCTTCACTCTCCTCCACGTTGATGTGGTTCACCTGACCTCTGGTGAAGGGATTGGGCTTCTTTCCAGAGTTTCCATTTCCATTGCCATTCTTCAACTCAGAACAATCATTGGCATAATGTCTAGTCATCCCGCACTTGTAACAGGTGACATGACTCAGGTCCTTCTTAGCAGGTGTTGCTGGGTTGGAACGGTTCTGGTTGTTGCTTCATTCATTTCCATTTCCATTCTTGGGGCCATTGTGGTTATGTGAGCTTCCTCCATTATGAGTATGGCCTCCATGGTTATGGGTGTATCCTCCTGAGTTAGGGGTAAAGCGAGGCTTCTGCTGAGCTCCAGAATTATACTTCCCCTATCCATACTTCCTTTTGCGGCTCTCTATCTGTTACTGCTTACCTTCAATGATGAGGGCCCTATCTACCAACTCCTGGTAGTTAGTGAATGTTGCCACCATCAACTGCATGCTCAGCTCATCATTCAGCCCTTCCAGGAACTTCTCCTGCTTCGCGGCATCTGTGGCCACATCATCTGGGGCGTAGCGAGCTAGCTTGCTGAACTCATCCACGTACTGCCCCACAGTTTGATTTCCCTAGCGTAAATTGCGAAACTCACGCTTCTTCATACTCATAGCTCCCGTGGAGACATGGGCTGTGCGGAAAGCTTGCTGAAATTGATCCCAAGTGACATTGGCTATGGGGAAAGTGGCGATGTAATTCTCCCACCATGACGCTGTGGGTCCATCCAATTGATGTGCGGCAAAGCGCACCTTCTCAGCATATGTGCAACCTGCGGTTGTTATCTCCCTTCCAATCCTGCGGAGCCAGTCATCAGCAACAATCGGCTCGGTGCCGCTGGAAAACACCAGCGGATTCAACCTTAGAATATGGGCTAAGTTGTCAACTAGAGGTGGTGGCGGTGGGTTGTTGTTGTTGTTGTTGTTGTTGTCGTTGTCGTTGTCGTTATTGTTGTTGTTGTTGTTGTTGTTGTTGTTGTTGTTGTTGTTGTTGTTGTTGTTGTTGTTCTTGTTGTTCTTGTTGTTGTTGTTGTTGGTGGTGGTGGTGTTGTTGTTGTTGTTGTTGTTGTTGTTGCTGCTGCTGCTGTTGCTGTTGCTGTTGTTGTTGTTGCTGTTGCTGTTGTTGTTGCTGTTGTTGTTGCTCTTGTTGTTGTTGTTGTTGTTGTTGTTGTTGTTGTTGTTGTTGCTGTTGTTGTTGCTGTTGTTGTTGCTGTTGTTGTTGTTGTTGTTGTTGTTGTTGTTGTTGTTGATGCTGCTGCTGCTGGTGGTGTTGTTGTTGTTGTTGTTGTTGTTGTTGTTGTTGTTGTTGTTGTTGTTGTTGTTGTTGTTGTTGTTGTTGTTGTTGTTGTTGTTG
>NC_053022.1:72860257-72892266 GCF_003073215.2 Triticum urartu | reverse complement strand
GTTCGGAGGACATGAGGTCTCTTCCCGAAGATGGGTATCCGGCTCGCAGGACTCGGAAATCTGAACATAGCTTGTTCTTAACTTAGGGGGAGAAGTATTCTCAGCTTTTTCCTCCACGACCGCTACCACATGGGTGATCGGCAGGGACTTGATTTCCCTCTTATCGGGTTTAAGCCCAATCGGATCATAGTTTGTTGCAACTCCCAGGGCAGCGATGCAGTCAAGTAGCTTGTTTAAGGACGAGACATCTGCTGGATCAAATCTTTTCAGGGTGTTCAAGGATAACATGAAGATGATGTTTAGCGATCTCGAGGGATGCCTTTGGTTTAAAGGCTGCACGGGCGCCCATGGTGAAACCGCCGAGCTGGAGGAGCTGTCCCGGAGCTAGGGCCTCTCCAGAGGTAATGTTGTCGTTAATGACAAGGCGAGCCATCAATCCTGCTGTCAACGACATAGTGGAACTCTCAATGAAAGCACCAATGCCGGTGTCAAAACCGGCCGATCTCGGGTACGGGGTCCCGAACTATGCGTCTAAGGATCGAAGGTAACAGGAGACAAAGGGGACACGATGTTTACCTAGGTTCGGGCCCTCTTAATGGAGGTAATACCCTACTTCCTGCTTGATTGACTTTGATGAGTATAGGGTTACAAGAGTTGATCTACCTCGAGATCATAATGGCTAAACCCTAGATGTCTAGCCTCTATGATTTGTGATAGCCTCTATGGACCAAACCCTCCGGTTTATATAGACACCGGAGGGGCCTAGGGTTGTATAGAGTCAGTTTACAGAGAAAGGAAACTACATATCCGGGCATCAAGCTTGCCATCCACGCAAAGGAGAGTCCCACCCGGACATGGGGGAAGGCCTTCTATCTTGTATCTTCATGGCCCATTAGTCTGGCCCATGCTACATAGCCCGGACACCCGAGGACCACATAATCCAGGACTCCCTCAGCACGTGCATTACATAAACCAAAAGGCATACATCTATAAGCATAAGTTCCAACGTGACAAGTAAAAGTGGTCTTTTCTTGATCAGGTTGAGAAACAGGTATTTGTGAAAAAACAGAATATCCATCAAGGAAGCAAAAATGTGTGTGCTTAGATAATCTTTCTAGCATTTGATTACTAAAGGCAGAGGGTAATGATCTTTTCTAGTTGCTTTGTTTAATTTTGTAAATTCAATTACCATTCTATAGCCTGTAACAATTCTTTGTGGAATAAGTTCATTTTTATCATTAGGAACAAAAGTAATACGTCCCTTTTTAGGAACACAATGAACAGGACTTACCCATCTACTATCAGTTATAGGATAGATTATACCTACTTCCAGAAGTTTTAAGATCTCCGTTCTTACCACTTCCTTCAGTTTTGGATTTAACCGACGTTGGTCATCGACAACAGGTTTAGCATCAGGTTCCATATTAATTTTGTGCTGACATAGAGTGGGACTAATGCCCTTTAAATCATCAAGAGTATATCCAATAGCAGCTTGGTTCTTCCTTAGAACTTTCAGTAATCTTTCTTCTTCATGTTCTAAAAGGTTAGCACTAATAATATATCACATGATAATCTTCTTTTCATCAAGATAAGCATATTTCAAAGTGTCTAGAAATTGTTTTAATTCAAACATAGGATCACCTTTAGGTGGAGGGGGACCTCCTAGAGTTTCAATGGGCAAATTGTGTTTAAGTAGAGGACGTTGTTCAAAGAAAATCTTATCTATTTCATTTCTTTCAAGCATATGTAAATCATTTTCATGGTCTAGCAAATATTGTTCTAAAGGATCAGTAGGTGGTACAGTGATAGAAGCAAGACCAATTATTTCATCCTCACTAGGCAATTCTTTTTCATGAAGCTTTCTACTAAACGTGGAAAAAATAAACTAATGAGATTCATCACCAAAACTAACACCGATAGTTTGTTTCTCACAGTCTATCTTAGCGTTGATGGTGTTCAAGAAAGGTCTACCAAAGATAATGGGACAAAAGTCATCTTGTGGGGAACCAAGAACACGAAAATCAGTAGGGTATTTTATTTCCTCACACAAGACTTCAACATCTCTAATAATCCCAATTGATGATATAGTGTCTCTATTAGCAAGTTTAATAGTAACATCTATGTCTTATATCTTCGTGGGTGCTATGTCATTCATAATTTCTTGATATAAGGAATAAGGGATAGCACTCAAGCCAGCACCTATGTCACATAAACCATGATAACCGTGATCTCCTATTTTTACTAAGAGAACGGGCATGCCAATAACAGTTTTATGTTTATCCTTTTTATCAGGTTTGGCAATTCTAGCAGCTTCTTCGCAGAAGTAAATAACATGCCCATCTACATTTTCTTCCAAGAGATCTTTAATCATAGCAATACTAGGTTCTACTTCATTTTTTCATCGGGTTTAGGTATTCTAATTTAACTTTTGTTAACCACAGTTGAAACTTTAGTATGTTCCTTTATCCTAACAGGGAAAGGTGGTTTTTCAATATAAGCAGTAGGAACAACTGGATCAACATTATAAACTATAGTTTCTTCTTTAACTGGTACCGGTTCTTTAATTTCTTCTTTAATAGGTGGGTGATATTTAAACCACTTCTCTTTAGGGAGATCAACATGAGTAGAAAATATTTCACAAAAGGAAGCTACTATCTCAGAATCAAGTCCATATTTAGTGCTAATTTTTTATAAAGCATCGGTATTCATAAAAGATTTAACACAATCATACTTAAGCTTAATACCTGACTCTTTACCTTTGTCGAGTTCCCAATCTTCAGAGTCGCGTTTAATTCTTTCCAAAAGATCCCACCGGAATTCAATAGTCTTCTTCATAAAAGAACCAGCACAAGAAGTATCAAGCATGGTTTGATCATTAGGAGAAAGCCGAGCATAAAAATTCTGGATAATAATTTCTCTTCAGAGCGCATGATTGGGGCATGAATGTAACATTGACTTCAGCCTCCCCCAAGATAGAGCGATGCTTTCTCCTTCACGAGGCCAAAATTATATATATATATATATATATATATATATATATATATATATATAATTCTGATCACGATGAACTAGATTCATAGGATAAATTTTTTTATGAAACTCCAATTTCAATCGATTCCAATTCCAAGATCCAATATCATCGCATAGCCTTTGCCATGCCAATGCTTTTCCCATCAAAGATAAAGGGAAAACCTTCTGCATAACTTCATCTCTGGGTAAACCTGCAAGCTTGAAAAATCCACAAATTTGTTCTACATATATCAAGTGCATATCAAGATGTTCGGTTCCATCTCCTGCATAAGGATTAGCTAGCAGTTGTTCTATCATACCTGAAGGAATTTCATATTCAATATTTTCAGCAGGTGCAGTAGGTTGAGGGGTAACTAATTGTGGTTCCGGTCGGGGTGAAGATATCCCGAACAAACCCCTCAAAGGATTGTTTTCCATAGTGACAAGTGACAATAAATTTCAGCACACTATATAAATGTTTCCTTACCAAATTCCACTTACCAAAGGCGCTTCACTCCCCGGCAACAGCGCCAGAAAATAGCCTTGATGACCCACAAGTATAGGGGATCAGTTGTAGCTCTTTTCGGTAAGTAAGAGTGTCGAACCCAACGAGGAGTAGAAGGAAATGACAAATGGTTTTCGGCAAGGTAATGTCTGTAAGTGCTAAAATTGTAAGTAACAGAGTAGTTTGATAGCAAGATAATTTTTAACGAGCAAGTAACGATAATAGTAGCAAAAGGGCAGCAAGGTAGCCCAATCCTTTTGAGGCAAAGGACAGGCCAAAACATTCTCTTATGATAAGCAAAGCGTTCTTGAGGGTACACGGGATTTTCATCTAGTCACTTTCACCATGTTGGTTTGACTTGTGTTCGGTACTTTGATAATTTGATATGTGGGTGGACCGGTGCTAAGGTGTTGTTCTTACTTGAACAAACCTCCTAATTATGATAAACTCCAATTGTCCCTTACGGAATAGCGCATAAACTAGAGTTTAAGTTTCTGTCACTCTCGCAACCCATCATCTAATTGCTACTCCACAATGCATTCCCTTAGGCCCAAATATGGTGAAGTGTCATGAAGTCGACGCTCACATGACACCACTAAGGGAATCACAACATACATACCATCAAAATATCGAATGCATTTCAAATTCACATGATTACTTGCAACATGATTTCTCCCGTGACCTCAACAATAAAACTAACTACTCACAAATGATAAACATGCTCAAGATCAGAGGGGTATTAAATACAATATTGGATCTGAACATATAATCTTCCACCAAATGAACCATATAGTAATCAACTACAAGATGTAGTCAACACTACTAGTGACCCACAAGCACAAATCTATAGTTCCGGTAACAAGATTGAACATAAGAGATGAACTAGGGTTTGAGATGAGATGGTGCTATTGAAGATATTAATGGAGATTTCCCTCCCCAAGATGGGAGAGTTGTTGGTGATGATGAGGACGATGATTTCCCCCTTCGGGAGGGAAGTTCCCCCCAGCGAAATCGCTCCGCTGGAGGGAAAAAGTGCTCCTGCCCAAGTTCCGCCTCGAGACGGCAACGCTCCATCCCGAAAGTCCTCCCCTTATTTTTATTTCTAGGTAAAAATGACTTATATACCAGAAGATGGGCACCAGAGGTGGGACTGGATGAGCACAACCCACTAGGGCACACCTGGGCTCCCTGGCGCGCCCAGGTGGGTTGTGCCCACCTGGTGGGCCCCCTCTGGTACTTGTCTGCTCCAATATTCCTCGTATATTCCATAAAAATTCTCCGTGAAGTTTCAACTTGTTTGGAGTTGTGCAGAATAGGTAGCCTGACGTACCTTTTCCAGGTCCAGATTTCCAGCTACCGGAATTCTCCCTCTTTGTGTGTACCTTGGAAATTATGAGAGAAAAGGCATTAGAATTACTCAAAAAAGCATTATTATGGATAAAAATCATAAATAAAAGTAGGAAAACATGATGCAAAATGGACGTATTAGTACTCTCACATTCAATAAGAAGAATGTGACAAAGCTAGTGCTTGCATGGTTGGATGCATATCCTTGTAGCGTTATTGTCCTAACGAATGTCATGAGAACTGAGAAAATCCCGGTGCTTCTTATGCCACCGATTGGTTACACGTTTTTGTCCATGTCCTTTAGCCAAAATAGACATGAAGACTGGAAACAATTAATGTCTAAAAAATAGTACAGCTGAACGGTTAGTTCCAGTAAAGTATATCAATGTGCTTGATATCATCACCAGTATATACAAATTCTCCAAACATGGAAAGCATCGCAGCAAGCCGATAACCATGTGTCAGATCAAAACACCACATACTGATATGTAAGGTCTTGCCATAATCCAACACCATTGATAGGGTATCCATGGACAAACTCTTCATTGAGCATAAAACATACTACTAGTACCAAAAGCGTACTCCAAGATTATATAAAGATTATGCGCACAAATGAAAAATGCAGCTTATGATTACAGAAGTGTTAATGATATAAAACTTACACACACAAATGAAAAATGCAGCTTATGATTACAAAAGTGTTGATGGTAATATACAATACATGAGTAAGTGTGGAGCCAACTACCATCTTGTAACCTTCAAACGGATCAGGAATTACATCCAAGGTCTCTAGTTTAGGCGCAGAGACCATAGTTATTTGCGAAGGTGCATAACGATAATCAAGGAGCAGCCTTTGGAGTGAAGGGGCATCTTTGATGATGAGCTCCTCTCCTTTAAAGCAAATTCCAATGCTTACAAGGTGAGGCGACTTTATTTGGAGACAACGGATACATATTTGTTTTCCAAAAACAAGTAGCAAGCGCTCTAGGGTAGGGCACCAGGAGTGGATGATGTTGTGCAGTGAGGCCTCCAACAGATCGACCACCACAAGCGCGAGTTTTTTAAGTAGTTGGAGTCGAAGCATTTGCATCATATTGTCTGGTAGATGACACCGGGCTAGGGTGGTGGTGTGGAGAGAGGAGGAAAACCATGAGATGGCCACTGGTGGTGAGTGTCGGTGTCAAAACCGGCAGATCTCGGGTAGGGGGTCCCGAACTGTGCATCTAAGGCTGATGGTAACAGGAGGCGGGGGACACAATGTTTACCCAGGTTCGGGCCCTCTCGATGGAGGTAATACCCTACTTCCTGCTTGATTGATCTTGATGATATGATTATTACAAGAGTTGATCTACCACGAGATCGTAGAGGCTAAACCCTAGAAGCTAGCCTATGATCCAGCCAAAGTATACAGTCCGGCTGTCTGAGGACCCCCTAATCTAGGACTCCCTCAGTAGCCCCTGAACCAGGCTTCAATGACGATGAGTCCGGCGCGCAGATTGTCTTCGGCATTGCAAGGTGGGTTCTTCTCCAAATCCTGAGTACCTGTCGTAATGAGTAGTGTCCGGCTTCCCATGAATGTTCCACTCCTTGGCTTCTGTGCTTTAATAATGGCTATCTTCCACGTGTCGAGCGAATGCGAGAAGTCGGGGCATTTTTACATTTGCCACCCTAACCATGTGAGTAGATCGTCTATTTAAAGAGTCGGGGATCAAGTGTCCCGTCCCCCACAGCCAATTGGTAGAGTTACAGACCCAGGGGTTTCTCCCTCCTGCATATATGGTCCCCGTCTGAGCCGGACTAGCCACTTATAACGGCGGGGAGCAAGCGGAGAGCTTTCCCAACCCATCCATGGGGGAGCGGGTATGCCTTGTCCCTTACTTATTAAGGGGACTCGGATTTCCAATCCATCCGTTCCTCCGTGGGCTCCTGGAATTCTACGGCCTCCAGCTGCATAACTTTACTCCCGCCTCCATATTACACATCGCCGGCTACGTCGCCCATTGCGAGTGTAACATCCCAAATTTTCAATTTGGAATGTTATACATTAGATCATCATGCATATCATATTTTATTTTGCTTTTGGTTTTGATCCTAGAAAATCCTAAGCAACTCAAGGACCCACGGAGAGAGTTGGGGATTTCGTTATTTACATATTTGAGTTTTCTCAAATTATGTAAACGGGATCATTTGATTTTATTTATTTTATCATCAATTATTTCTATTACAAAAATATGAGAGAGGGAATAAAATGACTTTCCCAAAATATAGAAATATTGAGGATTTAATAAAAAAATCAAATAAGATTTATTTCGAAGTTTTTCGGTATTTTTATTTGAATTTAGGAAAAATGCACGTTTTTCAAAGTTGTAGTTTGGGCCCAGATAAATGTTCACTTTATCGGGCTTGATTTTAGAAACCCGGCAAAATTTATTTCATGATTTTTGGAGTCCATTTAGTATTTCTTTTTATTTTTCTTCCGAGCGGAATTATTTAAAAAAAACGTGGAACCGACTTTGGGCCGTACTCGGCCAGGACACCGCTGGCCGGGGCCTTTATAAGGCGCCGCCCGAGAGCCCGAGAGAGCCCAGCCGCCCCTGCCCTAACCCTAGCCGCCGCCTCCAGCCGCCGCCGCCGCCGACCCGCCGCCGACTCGCCGGAGCAGCGCGCCACCCGAGGTTCGCCGCCGCCTCGTTTTCCATGCTGTTTTAAAAAAAATTCTGTTCGTCGTTTTTCTTTTTCATCGGATTTTCCGCGGTTATTTTCTGATCGCGATTTCTGATCCGATTTTCGTTTTAGTATAACTTTTCGCTCGTTTATCGGAATCAGGCGATTCAAGCGCCTGGAGTTTCGTCTCGAAACCCTCTTTCCGAATAATCAACTTAAACATGTTTTTGCTACTGTAAAATTTGACCTAGAAACAGATTACCAGAATGAAGTTGTTTTCTTTCGCCGTTTGATTTCTTTTGCTTCGTTCAATTTGATTCTTTTTGCAAACCAGGGTTCTTAAGTTGAACTTTCTGGTTAGATCTTCTATTCGAGTTTTACCTGTGCATTAGATGAGTACTTATTGTATGCTTGTTGTTTTTCTGCGATAGAATACCCGGAGTGCGCCGCCTGTTACTTCGAATCTCTAGGTTTCGCGGATCATCAACAAGGCAAGTAACACTTTGATCATACCTTTTCTACAACTCAGTTTTATTGCATTAGATCAATCCTCACACATTGCATGATTAGGATCTAATTAAATTGTGGGATGGGAAGTAGATGAGGTAGTACCTATTACCTGTTTATTTTCAAACCTTTGGGAGTTACTTCTACGTTTGCTTATTATGCCATGCTATGCCAGTAGACGTGGATTGGGTGAGTGAAATCCATGACAGATGTGAGATTGATAATTAATGGTTTATCTAAGGTGGCAACTTAAACACACATTTGGGTGGATTGAGGCACCTGGGGTTTCCAGGACTTGCCTGTTTTTCTTTTGGACCGCCACCCAGGCTCAAAGGGATCATGAGATTATTCATACTAGAAACTTCCGTGTGCAGCCACAAGCCATTATGGGCTCTGGCATAGTTGACTAAGTTGTGCGAACTCTTACAGTGGTAGACTAGCAGATGTAGGGGATGTAGGTGGTACGGTCTACCCGATCGTAAGGTGCTAGCGCTTCTGAAAGACTATGTCTCGGTCATCTGTCTTCTCAAACACCCTGTAGTGCGAGAAACCAAACGGAGGCGATCGAGTCTTGTGGGGAAAAGTGCGCAAACCTCTGCAGAGTGTAACAAACTAATCATGGTTAGCCGTGTCCCCGGTTATGGACAATCTTGAGTATCTAGTACCTGGATTTTCATGTGAATCTCAACATGTTACTCTAAAATTAATATTGTTGGGTTTTAATGATGTTACTTAATTGGGATTGAGAATGCTGTCAACCATTCTCAATGTTTAACAACCACCATGATAGTAATTAAATTTATTCCTTTGAAGTAGGGAAAAATTGGTTTTACGCAAAAACTGTAACCATAGAGCTTTCCACCAGCCAAATATGCATATAGTATAGCTGTTGCATTCCATTACTCTCTATGTGTTACCTTGCCAGCATATTCCATGTGCTGACCCGTTTCCGGGCTGCAACGTTAATGTTGCAGACTTTTCAGACGACGATTAAGGAGTTTTAGGTCGTGGTTCTATACTCAGTGATGCCGTTGGAGTTGATGGACTCACTTATCTTCCAAGCCTTCCGCTGTTATCGTCACTAGATGGCCTTAAGCCATATTTATTGCAATAAGTTCTCTTTTGAGACTCTCGATGTAATAAGTGTGTGATTGCTACTCTGCTATAAATCCTTTGAGTACTATGTGGTGTCAGCATTACTGATCCAAGGATGACACCGGAGCACAGAGATCAGACCGTTTGAGGTCTGGTCGCTACAGCGAGTTGTTTCTGGGCTGCGAAGCTCATTTCGAGCTATGGAAGAGGCTATTCTGCCTCGTACCCTGTACACTGGAGGGGTCAATATATCAAGTGGGCGGAGCCGAAAGATGGCGCATCGTCGGGACCGGATACCTGTCTGGTACTCCGAAGAAGACATCCGAAGACTGGCCTTCGGAGTGGTTTTACATGGAGGACGTCCCCCTTCCGGACTCTATTCGGATGGGCCTTCCTGAGTTTAATAACGCCCCTTTGAAGAAACGCCGCAGCTAGCGCCCTCGGAGCCCCCAGGAGGAAGATAACAGAGAGGTCCTTTACCTGATGGGCAGGATAAAAACTCTGGCCAAATCAAGACTGACAATAATCGAGGTTATGTCAATATGTATAATGCGGGGGGTGCAGCCACTTCAGTATCGAGGAGAACCCATGTGGCACTTCAATGGAGAAGACGATGCCACCCGCTGCGGCCGTAAAGGTCCGGACTCCACCGCTGCTCTAGCGAAAATAATGTCCGATTTATACAAAGGAGAGGAAGAGGAGTTCATCCGCATTAAGCCACAGGATGGATTCTCCATGTACAACCCTCCAAACTGGGTGAGCTGCTACTTTTTACTCTAGACCTTCCCGCATTCTCCATCATAAATATTTACCTTGCTATTTCATAGCAGGAACTGCAAAAAGCTGTGAGGGAAGTCCACAGCCCGTCTCCCCAGCCAGAGGACCCTGACCGGGCCCTCGACCCTGGACTCAAAGAAAATCCGGATATATTTGTGGAGCTTATCGACAGGACGTTCTATCAGTTAAGCTGCGATGGTGCCTTAGTGGCCATCATAACCGATTATCCTGGATTGCTCCCTACATCGCATGTAAGTAAAACCGGAGTCCCAACTTCCGAGAAGGATCCCTTTTTTGCACTTCACCCACCGCACACATATGGTGTCTTACAGGGAAGGCCCTCGGGACGCCATGCCGAACCCACAATGACTCACCAGCAAGGGGCACAGAAGTCGGGTAGGCTTAAAAGGAAGGCGGTCAGGACTGAGACGCCGTCGCAGAGGTATGAAAACAAACCCTGCTCCGTGGTTGTCGTCTTTAAAATATAGTAACGTCCATGGTTCCTGTCAGAAAAAGCGCTCGCCGGACCGTGTCTGGAAAGCCTGCCGGCCATGCCTCCACCAGCCGGACTCTAGAGCCGGTCTTAGGGGCAGATGCTAACGTGGGAACAACACCGGATGTTCCTCCTACAGAGGATGCGGATAGGCTGTCCGCTACGAATTCCGAGGTGGAGAGTGCCATGAATCACAGGCATCGCCGGGCCATACTCCACGACCCTGGTTTCTCTGAAGAGGCATTCGATGCCTTCAACTTGGGAGACGCGTACATCTGAGCCGCTCAAAATGGTCTTGCCAGAGCCACGGACCAGTATGTAAAGGATATACGGGTATGAAAATCTGATAATTATGTATATCAGTAGCCCCTGAGACTTGAAACAATTGGCACAACTGATTTAAGGATCATCATATGTGTAGGTTCTTACGGAGAAGAATACCCAGTTGTCTCAAGAGCTGGAGGAGTGCAAGGCCCAGCTATGGGCCGCAGTTGCCGAAATGAAGGAGTCCAAGAAGTCCCCATCTGGTAACACTTGTTCTGATCGAAAAGAATGAAATGTCATGTACCAGTTAGTATTCGGCATGCATGCAAATCTAACAATAGATTCTGCAGATGACCCTGGAGTGAATCCGAAGGTCGCGCGAGGGGATGAGCAACATGCTCAACGATAGCTAGAGGCTGGCGAGCGCGTGCTTACGCGGGTTAGGCAGGAGAAAAACGATCTCCAAGATGCCAATACCCGGCTGGGTGTTGAACTGAAAGATGTTCGGGCCCAACTAGCTGACTCCGTAAAGGAGAATAAGGAGCTTCGACGTGCCATTTTTAGTAAGTTCTTGAACGAACTTTTATAGAGTTCTGCGAAGAAACCGACTAACAGAGTTATATCTGTAGGTATGCTGACGGGTCGTCCCGGAGAGGAGATGCCCGGGTCTGCGGGCGATCTTCTGCCAGAGCTCTCACAACAGCACGAACAAGTTCGGCAGGTGATGCAGGGAATTGCCCAGGCCTTGTGGCCATCCGCCTCCATGCCAGGAGGCATGGGGGAGCTCATAGAGATGCTCAAGGGAGCACGGCGGCGCTTCCGATTATGGAAGATATCTGCCTGCTGACAAGCTGCAAGGGAAGCCTAGGCCATGGTGAAGACTCGATATACCAAGGCTGACCCAAACTACATGGACGAGGTCGGACCTGTGGGGTCTGATGGGAAAGAGATCCCCGTTAGTCTGGTGTATGACTAGGTAAAATTAGCCGCAAAGTATTCCCAGCAGGATTGTAGGCTAGACAGCCTGTTGGATGGTATAGAAGAAGAATTTAGTCAGTCTAAGTGACTGCGTACTTCAAGTGACATATATTGTCCCTAACCGGATTGTAAATCATTTGTCATGGCGGATCTTTTCGCTTCGACCTCTGGACTCGATAGTCCAGAGTGTATCCGAATACCCGCTCAGTTATGTAAAAACTGGGGTACGCGTCGAAACCAGGCGTAGGGGTCATAAGTGCTTGAACAGACAAGTACCCAACTAGTTATGTTATATTACATGGATAGTAAGAAACATCTTCCAGTGAGAATAGTTCCGTTAAGGGTTCCTTTCCCTGGGTACGCATGCATTAATGTGCATGTCCGAACTGCGAAAAGAGACGCGGGATAAAACATCTGGGGGCATATATTGCAATAAGTAAAAGTCATCTTTTGTTCACCGATCGAATATTCCCTTAAGAACGCTAGCTTTCGGCTTCACCCAGTCTGAGGTACACATCCGGCTGACCCGGCATTAACAATCGCAGAGGTGCTCCCCTTATGCCCTAGATGAATTAACGAGAACGTAGGGCAACCCAGCTTGGCCAAAACACAAGAGCCAGGCAACCCAGCTTGGCCAAAACGTAAGTCACATCGATGCATATAATGGCGAAGAAAAGGTACATGTGGAAAATTAACACATGTACAGGGGGCATAGAGCCCGGAACATAATTATATTAAGCTTCTGTATAAGAAGCCCCCGGGTATAATAAGCATGCCTGGTGAGTCAAGATTGTGTAGTCAAGACACATTTTAACCTTTTAAGGCCATGAAGAAAAGGGGAAGAAAGAAAGAAAGACAGATAGCGGATATATATATATATATAAAGGGTGGAGGTAAGGAGATGAACACAGAGTCCGGCACTTGGCGTAGAACCTTCGGAGTCTGGCCGCGTTCCATGGGTTTGGCTTGAGTCGATTGTCCGATGCATCCCACAGGCGGCACGCTCCACCGATTAGAACTTTGTCAATGACGAAGGGACCTTCCCATTTGGGCTTGAGCTTGTCCTTTTTCTTCTCTGGTAAGCGTAGAACGAGTTCGCCAACGTTATAAGTTTTGGCCCGCACTTCTCTGCTTTGATACCGTCGAGCCTGTTGCTTATAGAATGCGGAGTGGGCTTTTGCCATGTCACGCTCCTCCTCTAGGGCGTCTAAACTGTCCTGTTGATCAAGCTCGGCTTATTTCTCTTCGTACATGTGCACTCAAGGTGAGTCATGAATGATGTCGCAGGTCAATATCGCCTCTGCGCCATATACCATAAAAATGGTGTGTATCCGGTAGTGCGATTCGGTGTGGTCCGCAGCCCCCATAGTACGGAGTCGAGTTCCTTAACCTAGTGCGTATCTGATTCCTTCAAGGATCGCACTAATCTGGGTTTGATGCCGCTCATAATAAGAACATTTGCTCGTTCGACTAGACCGTTTGTTTGGGGTGATAGATGAAGGCATAATCGAGCTTAATGCCCATGTTGCCGCACCAAGTTTTATCTCGTCTGCTGTAAAGTTCGAGCCGTTATGGATGATGATTTTGGGGGGACACCATAACGGTGTACAACCCCGGATATGAAGTCTATCACTGGTCCGGACTCAGCCGTTTTAACTGGTTTGGCTTCTATCCATTTGGTGAATTTATCCACCATGACCAATAGGTACTTTTTCTTATGGCTTCCTCCTTTAAGGGGTCCGACCATATCAAGCCCCCAGACTGCAAAGGGCCAAGTAATGGGGATTGTTTGGAGAGCGGTAGGTGGCATATGGCTTTGGTTTGCAAAAAGTTGGCAACCAACGCAATGTTGGACGAGGTCCAGTGCGTCTGCTCGGGCTATCGGCCAGTAGAAACCTGTACGGAAGTCCTTGCTTACAAGGGCCCGAGCTGCGGCATGATGGCCGCCGAGTACAGGATGAATTTCTGCCAAAAGTTGCCGTCCTTCCTCTTCAGAGATACACCGTTGAAGTACTCCGATAGCGCTTTTCTTATAAAGCTCTCCCTCGTGGACCTTATAGGCTTTAGACCGCCACACAATGCAACATGCCTCGTTTGGGTCCTCAGGGAGTTCTTGCCTATTTAGGTAAGCAAAGAAGGGTTCTGTCCACGGGGCGATGATAGCCATGATCACGTGGGCCGAAGGTGTTATTTCGGTGGCCGGATCCGGACTGTTGTTGCCGGTCTCCCCTTCCCACACCACGGATGGCTTAAACAGCCTTTCCAGGAAGATATTAGGTGGGAAAGGGTCGCGCTTAGCGCCGATACGGGCGAGGATATCCGCCGCTTGATTGTTTTCTCGGACCACATGGTGGAATTCGAGCCCCTCGAACCGAGCTGACATTTTGAGGACGGCATTGCAGTAAGCCACCATTTTTGGGTCCTTGGCGTCAAAGTCTCCATTTATTTGAGATATTGTGAGGTTCAAATCCCCACGCACTTCTAGGCGTTGAATGACCATGGAGACTACCATCCGGAGACCATGCAACAGGGCCTCATATTCTGCTGCATTGTTGGAGTTTGTGTATAATATTTGGAGTACATATTGGACTGTATCTCCAGTGGGGGATGTCAGGATGACGCCTGCCCCCACACCAGCCAGCATCTTAGAGCCGTCGAAGTGCATGATCCAATTGCAGTATGCGCCGTACTCTTTAGGGAGTCGACTTCTGTCCCTTCGGCGATGAAATCAGCCAGTACTTGTGACTTAATGGCTCGCCGGGGTTTGTATGTTATGCCGAACGGGAGGAGCTCAATAGCCCATTTAGCAATCCGGCCTGTGGCATCGCGGTTATTTATTATCTCATTGAGTGGTACTTCAGAGGCCACCGTAATTGAACACTCTTGAAAGTAGTGTTGTAGTTTTCGGGATGCCATGAAGACCGTGTATGCTATCTTTTGATAATGTGGGTACTGTGATTTGCATGTAGTGAGGACAGTGGATACGTAGTATACCGGCTTTCGAAGCGGGAACTTATGTCCGTCCGTCTCTCGTTCGACGACGAGAACTGCGCTTACAACCTGGTGTGTTCCCGCTATATATAACAGCATTGGTTCACCGATATTTGGCGCGGCCAAGATTGGGTTGCTGGCCAAGAGGGCTTTTATTTCTTCCAATCCGGCCATGGCTGCATCCGTCCACTCGAAGTGTTCGGTGCACCGAAGAAGGCGATAAAGAGGTAATGCCTTTTCTCCCAGTCGGGAGATAAAGTGGCTTAAGGCAGCCACACATTTGGTTAATTTCTGGATTTGCTTGAGGTCTGTTGGGGTAGCCAACTATGACAGAGCTTGGATTTTAGCCGGATTTGCTTCAATTCCTCTATTGGAAACGATGAAGCCCAAGAGCTTTCCAGTGGGCACGCCGAAAACACATTTTTTCGGATTGAGCTTGATGTCATATGTTCGGAGATTGTCAAATGTAATCCTCAAGTCGTCTATTAAGGATTCGACGTGTCTGGTTTTAATGACCACATCGTCTATGTATGCCTCCACTGTTTTCCAATTTGTGCTTCCAGGCATGTCTGAATCATGCGTTGATAGGTTGCCCCGGCGTTTTTGAGCCCGAAAGGCATGGTGTTAAAACAGAAGGGGCTGTATGGAGTGATGAATGCCGTTGCGGCTTGATCGGACTCCGCCATCTTGATTTGATGGTATCCGGAGTATGCGTCGAGGAAACACAATAAGTCGTGTCCTGCTGTAGCGTCGATAATTTAATCGATGCGGGGGAGGGGGAAGGGATCCTTGGGGCAAGCCTTGTTAAGGTCCTTGAAATCGACACATAGGCGCCAGGATTTGTCCTTCTTTGGTACCATCACCAGGTTTGCTAGCCAGTCTGGGTGTTTTATTTCTCTAATGAATCCAGCCTCAAGTAACTTGTCTAGCTCTTCTCCCATGGCTTGCCGCTTAGGCTCTGAGAAACGCCGAAGAGTCTGCTTGACCGGCTTCAATCCCTTTAGAATATTTAGGCTATGCTCGGCCAGCCTGCATGGGATTCCTGGCATGTCTGAAGGATGACAGGCGAAGATGTCGCAATTCTCGCACAAGAACTCCCGTAGTGCGGAGTCTGTTGTGGACTTCAACTGTGCGCCGATGGATGCTGTTTTTGTAGGGTCCGTTGGGTGGACGTGGAATTTGACTGTTTTGTCCGCTGGTTTAAAAGAGGTGGATTTGGGTCTTTTGTCGAGTATCACGTCGTCCCTGTCCACTGTGGAGCGCAGTGTCGTCCCATGGATTTATTGTTGCAACGTGGCATACTTCGGCGAGGCTGCAGAGTGCTTGCTTGCGCCTATTATTTGAGGCGAAATTCTCGAAGACTGTCAATATTGTATTGTTATTTTCCACGGGATGGTGCTCTGTGGTATTGTTGATGAGGAGGTCCTCCCGCTCTTGGCCACCTGCCGGAGTATCCAACATGCTCTAAGGCTATGTGTGGGCATGGTATCCGGTGTACTGTGAATTTTGCATGGTCCATTGAGCCATCCCTCCAATACGGTTCCTCGCCCTGTAGTGGGCTTTGGTTTCTTTGTAATTGGATCGGGTGACTTATGAGAGTACACCCTTTTAGTTCGGACAAAGGGTTTAGTGAGAGCTGGAGGATCCCAGAATTTTCTTTGGGTTTTCCACGTGCTTTCCATCGCACAGTACTTCTGTGCTATGGCCGCCAAGTCAGCGATATGTCAAGGTGACTTATGGCATTGAGGATTCCCTTGTCCGTGCAATTTTTGAAAAAGAATGAAATTGCGTCTTCCTCGCGACAGTCCTTGACCTTGCTCATTACAAGGAGGAATCTGGCCCAATAGTGATGTACTGTCTCTTGGGGCTGTTGTCTAATGTGGGAAAGATCACTTATGTGAGGGTGGGTGGCTAGATTTAGGTCCAAACCCCGACCAGATCTGAGACCCAGGGGCAGAGGAGTTTCTAAGCTTGGCAGTTCGGGCTCCAGGAGGTTGCCCCATGGTTCTGGCCCGCTGTTCGATTCTAGGTTCGAAGCTTGGGTCATGTCCTCCCATAGACGGGTATCCGTCTCAGAGAGCTCGGTAATCCGGACATAGTTTGTCCTCAAAATAGAGGAAGAATCGCTGCATCGCTCCTCCACCACCGCTATCTGATGGGTGACCGGTGGAGAGTTAATCTCCCTTTGGTCGGGTTTAAGCCCGATCCGATCATAGTCCGTAGCGACTCCCATGGCGGCGATGCGATCCAAGAGCTCGTTCAAGTAAGAGAGCTCCATTGGATCCATCTGCTCGGTGAATCCCGAGTCGACGTGGAGGCTGTTTTTGATGACCCGAGAAGTCATCATCAGGGCGATGGCCGAACGGGCGGTCATGACGAAGCCGCCAAGTCGGAGAGTTTGGCCTACAGCCAGGGCTCCCCTAGTGGTAATGTTGTCCTTGATAACCGGACGAGCCATCAGGCCTTACCGTGACGGCACAGTGGAACTCTCAATGAAAGCACCAATGTCGGTGTCAAAACCGGCGGATCTCAGGTAGGGGATCCCGAACTATGCGTCTAAGGCTGATGGTAACAGGAGGCGGGGGACACAACGTTTACCCAGGTTCGGTCCCTCTCGATGGAGGTAATACCCTACTTCCTGCTTGATTGATCTTGATGATATGAGTATTACAATAGTTGATCTATCATGAGATCATAGAGGCTAAACCCTAGAAGCTAGCCTATAATTATGATTGTTGTTGTCCTACGGACTAAACCCTCCGGTTTATATAGACACCGGAGGGGGCTAGGGTTACACAGAGTCGGTTACAAGGGAGGAGATCTACATATCCGAATTGCCAAGCTTGCCTTCCACGCAAAGGAGAGTCCCACCCGGACACAGGACGAAGTCTTCAATCTCGTATCTTCATAGTCCAACAGTCCGGCCAAAGTATACAGTCCGGCTGTCCGAGGACCCCCTAATCCAGGACTCCCTCAGTGAGGGCAGAACTACAACGCTTGGTGGATAACTATTTGCATAGTAATGGTATAACTCAAGATGTTGGAGTTTTTCAAATTGTTGGGATGTCAGCCAGGCGTTCACCGTGAAGGATATGTACAGTAGGCAGCATGCCGGGATGCATAGGCATTTAATGGAGCCCTGGTGGGAGCAGATAATGGCTCCGTGGAGTTCAACATCAAGAATGACAGATAGCTAGTAACAGTGGAGATTAAGAGTGATACGTCTCCAACGTATCTATAATTTTTGACTGTTCCATGCTGTTATATTATCATTCTTGGATGTTTTACAATCATTTTATAGCAACTTTATATATTGTTTTGGGACTAACCTATTGACATAGTGCCCAGTGCTGGTTGTTGTTTTTTGCTTGTTTTTTTGCTTCACAGAAAATCAATACCGAACGGAGTCCAAACACAGCGAAACTTTTTGGAGATTTTTTTGGACCTGAAGACATCCATTGGGCCAAAGAAGTACCATAGGGGTGCCCCGAGGGGGCACAACCCACCTGGGCGCGCCTGGGGGCCCAGGCGCGCCCTGGTGGGTTGTGCCCACCTCTGTGGCCTCCCGCACCGCCTCTTCACCCTATAAATTTTCAAATGTTCCAAAAACCCTTAGGGTAACCCTAGATCATAAGTTCCGCCACCACAAGGCTCTATAGCCACGAAAACCAATCTAGACCCCGCTCCTGTACTCCGTCGGTGGGGGATACCATCACTGGTGACCATCTTCATCATCCTGGCGGCCACCATGATGAGGGAGTAGTCCACCCTCGCGGCTAAGGGTTTGTACCAGTAGCTATGTGTTTAATCTCTCTCTCTCTCGTGTTCTTGAGATGGCACGATCTTGATGTATAGAGGGCTTTAATATAGTTGGATCATATGGTGTTTTCCCCTCTCTATCTTGTTGTGATAAATTGAGTTTTCCCTTTGAGATTTCATTTTTATCGGATTGAATACTTTTATGGATTTGAGAGCACTTGATATATGTATTGCATATGAATACCCGTGGTGACAATGGGGTGTTATATTGATTCACTTGAGATATGTTTTGGCACTCAACTCGCGGATTTCCGTGGTGACATTGAGATAATCTATGCATAGGGGTTGATGCACATTCTCGTCTTTTGTTTCTCCGGTAGAAATCTTGGGGCACTCTTTGAAGTTCTTTGTGTGGGATTGAGTATTATGAATCTGAATTTGCTTTGGTGTTATTCTAGTACGAACTCTTGATATATCGACCGAAAAGAATAACTTGGTGTTATTTTAGTATGAACTCTTGATAGATCGATCGGAAAGAATGACTTGGTGTTATTTTAGTACGAACTCTTGGATAGATCGATCAGAAAAAATAGCTACAAACAATTTTTTCTTATGTTCTCCGCTAGATAAGAACTTTGGAGTGATTCTTCATCGCACTTTGAGGGATGGTTATATGATCCAATTATATTAGTATTGTTGAGAGATTTCACTAGCTAAAGTACAGACCCTAGGCCTCATTTTCAAGCATTGCAATACCGTTTGTGCTCTGTTTTATCAATTGCTACCTTGCTGTTTTTATTGTTCTTATTTCAAAAAGTAATATCTGCTATCCATATTACACTTGTATCACCATCTCTTCGCCGAATTAGTGCACCTATACAAATTACCATTGTATTTTGTGTGTTGGGGACACAAGAGACTTTTTATTATTTGGTTGCAGGGTTGTTTGAGATAGACTATCTTCATCCTACGCCTCCCACAGATTGATAAACCTTAGGCCATCCACTTGAAGGAAAATTGCTATTGTCCTACAAAACTCTGCGTTTGGAGGCCCAACACATGTCTACAAAAATAAAGTTGCTTAGTAGACATCAATCTCTTTTGTGGCGCTGTTGCCAGGGAGGTGAGTGCTTGAAGGTATATCTTTAGATCTTGCAATTGAATCTTTTAGTTTCTTGTTTTATCACTAGTTTGGTTTATTAAGGAAAACTAAAAAATGGAATTGTGGTTGCATCATATTATTCATAATTATAATGTATTTCGTGAAAATGATGGAAAGGAAAATTTTCAATTGATAGAAGAAGAATTCAATAGAATTTTTGGTATACATGATGAGCATGATTGCAGTGTTGTTAGTATGAATTCTTTGAATATTCATGATGCTAATGATATGCAAATCCATAAGCTTGGGGATCCTATGTTTGATGAAGATGATATTTTTAGTCCCCCAAGATTTGATGTGCAAATTTGTTATAATGATAGCATGCCTCCTATTTATGATGATTATATTGATGAAAGTGGATTTGCGGAGAGGTCATTACTTTATTTAGTGATGAATCCACTATTTTGGAAGAGGTTTCCATTGATTGTGACAACAAAGTTGCTATCTATGATGATTATGGTGATGACATATATTTTATAGAGAATAATTATAAGCATGAAACTTGTCATCATGATTTTTGTTTTCAATCCCATGATAGTTATTTTGTTGAGTTTTCTCCCACTACTATTCATGAGAATAATTTTGCTTATGTGGAGAGTAATAAATTTTCTTTGCTTGTAGATCATGAAAATAATGATGTATGTGATAGTTATATTGTTAAATTCGTTCATGATGCTACTGAAAATTACTATGAGGGAGGAACTTATGTTTCTACGCATCTCAATAATATCAAGTTTCCTCTCTTTATGTGTAAGTTTTAAAGTTGCACTTGTTTTGCCTTCCTATGCTAGTTGATTCGTGTTCCCATAAGTTGTTTGCTCACAAAATCCCTATGCATAGGAAGTGGGTTCACTAGTAGAAAATGGGCCATTTGTCCCGGTTCAAGAGGGCCTTTAGTCCCGGTTCTGGAACCAGGACTAAAGGGTCGGTACTAAAGCCCCCCCCCCCATTAGTCCCGGTTCTTATACGAACCGGGACTAAAGGCCCTTCACGTGGCCGCTGGCGTAATTTTTTCTCTTTGATATTTTTTTAAAAAATCCTGACTTTTAATTTCTGAATTATTTTACAATTTAATCTCTAATCACCCACCCCGCGTCACTTCTCAATTTAACCTCTAATCTCTAATCACCCCTCATCATTCCAAATCATCTAACTTCCCGGCCGGTCACCCATCCTCTCAGTACTCTAGCCTGAGCACGCTTAACTTTCACGTTCTATTCCCCCTTGTTTCCAAGTCTGCACTTGTTGTTTTCCTGACAATAGTAAGATGGCAATCCTATTAACCCTCAGGAGTTTAGCTTGAGCATTAAGTCACACATTTCACTGTTTGAGTTTGAAACTATTATTCTAAAAAACAATAAGTATTTAGTAACACTAATATTTCTTGAATAAGTAGTTTGACCATAGATTGACTAGATTTGACCAAAATTCAAAAAAATGAAATAATTATTTAGTAACACTAATATTCTTGAATAATTATTTAGTAACACTAATACTTCTTGAATAAGTAGTTTGACCATAGTTTGACCAGATTTAACTAAAATTCAAAAAAAACCTGAAATTTGAGCATAACTTTTTTTACTTTTAGAATTTGAGGATTCTAAAAAATTGCAAACATGCCATAGGCTGTCAAAATTGGATGCGTATTTTCGTGCTGAACATTTTGATATATTATACGTTTTTTCCAACATCGTATGCAAAAGTTATAGCCGTTTTACTTTTTCATAACACTTTTTTGCAAAACATGTCCAAATTTAAGTTTTTTAATTTTCCTAACTCGAAATATTTTATTTTTTGAAGTTTTTATCATTTTCTTTTTTTTTCAAAACTGGAATGGCAATACACGGGGGGGGGGGGGGGGTAGAGTTTGACAAATTGGCCCTTTAGTCCCGGTTTGAGACACGAACCGGGACTAAAGGGTGCGATGCCTTTTAGTCCTGGTTCATGTCTCAAACCGGGACTAAAGGGCCCATTTGAACCGGGACTAATGCCTTTAGCCGCTCGAACCGGGACTAATGCTCACATTAGTCCCGGTTCGGGACTAATGTGTATATTGAGCTGTGACCAAAGCCCTGTTTTCTACTAGTGGTTAGGCTTAAATGTGCTTGCCATGTGTTTCATGATGCTCTTGTTATGTTTCAATTCTTATATTTTATGTGAGTATCATTGAAATCATCATGCCTAGCTAAAAAGGCATTAAAGAAAAGCGCTTGTTGGGAGACAACCCAACACTTTTACCTAATTTTTTGTGTATGATTAAGCTACTGTAGTAATCATGTTTTATAGCTTTCATTTCAATAAAGTGCCAAGTAAGTCCTTTGGGATGGTCTATGGTGATAGTTAATTTGATGTTGTTGAAAAACAGAAACTCTTGCGCCCTATAAAATAATTTACTTTTTAAATATGTGCGATAAAATACTGATTTTTTGTGCACAAGATTGATGTACAAATTTCCCAGGTTGTCCTAATTTTTCAGAATTTTTGGAGTAGCAGAATTATGGTTGTTGCTCAGATCATTACAGATTGTTCTGTTTTTGAAACATTTTGTTTTCAATGCGTAGTTTGCTTGTTTTCTCATTTCTATGACTTATATTGCTCAATATAAATTGTGGAAATGATGAGGTACAGTAGTAATTGTGTGATAACAATTATGAATATTGTTTTTGACAGTACCAAAGTGAATGCTTTGTCTTTATCATACTAACCTATCTCATAAAGTTCTGTCAAGTTTTGTGTGATTGAAGTTTTCATGTTTTGGGTGAGATATCGATATGAGGAGAATAAGGAGTGACAAGACCCTAATCTTGGGGATTCCCAAGGTACCCTCAAGGTAATATTCACGGAAGATCCAAGTAACTAAGCTTGGGGATGCCCCGGAAGGCATCACCTCTTTCGTCTTCACATTATCGGTAACCTTACTTGGAGCTATATTTTTATTCGTCACATGATATGTGTTTTGCTTGGAGCATCATTTTATTTTTCTAGGATTTTCTTTATATTGTTTATAATAATGTTTTGCATCTTTTATTTCAATAAAAATGTCATGTATAGCCTTTACCATGCTTATTTTGCAAGTCTACATGTTGCTGTTTGAAAACAGAAAGTTTATCGGTGTTGCAAAAATTCTCTAGAAAAGTTAGAATGTGATAAAATATTGAAACTTTTTGCGCAATAAGCTATGATAAATTTTCTACAGTGTGGTAAATTTCTAGAATTTTTGGAGTTACGAAAGTATGAATGTTCTTGCATTCTTTACAAATTGTACTATTTTGGTAGATTGCTGTTATGGTTGCATTGTTTGCATATGTTTGCTTGTTTAATGATTATATTTGAGGATAGGACTATTAAATATGCAGAGGCATTATGTATGCAATGTTAAATTACAATTTTAGTGATTTTCTATAGTAGAGAGTGATAAGGTGTTGCATTGATTTATACTAACGTACCTTACGAGTTCTTGTTGAGTTTTGTGTGGATCAAGTTTTTAAGAATTAGGGAAACCATGTTATGAGAAGAATGAAGAAGACACAAGAGCTCAAGCTTGCGGATGCCCAAGGCATCCCAAGTTAATATTCCAAGAAGTCTCAAACATCTAAGCTTGGGGTTGCCCCGGTAGGCATCCCACCTTTCTTCTTCAACAATTATCGGTTAGTATCGGTTGAGCCTATGTTTTGCTTGTTCACATGATGTGTGCTATTCTTTGAATGTGATTTTGTTTTTTTCTTGTTGTTTTAATAAAATACTTAGATCTGAAAGTTTTAAATAAGAGAGAGTCCTCACATAGCTACCTATTTACTAAACTACTCATTTGATCTTCACTTATATCTTTTTGGAGTAGTTTGTCATTTGCTCTAGTGCTTCACTTATATCTTTTTGAGCACGGTGTGCTTTATCATTTTTGAAGAAATTCTCTCTTTATTCACTTATATTATTTTGAGATAAGAAAATTTTTGTGCTCATGTTCTTCACTTAGATTTGTTTGAGCTTATCAAAAGCAACATATGAAATTAGTCCCCAAGTGATAGATATCTAAGAAGGATACAATAAAAACTTTCATGAAGATCATTAGAAAAAATATAATTGATTCTTTGTAATAGTTTTGAGATATGATGATAGTGATATGTGAGTCATGTTGATGAGTAATTGTGCTTTAGTAAGAATATTGGTGTTAAGGTTTGTGATTCCCTATGCAAGCGCGTAAGTCAATAGTTATGCAATGAAATTACATCCTACTTGTGGTGCATTATTCAGTGTTAGTTATGCTTAGTGCTCACTTATGTGATTTTTTGTTTCTTGGTTGGTTGCTTCTCAATCTATTTGCTAGCATCCATTTGTACTAAGTGGGAATACTACTTGTGCATCCAAAATCATTAAACCCAGTTTTGCCACATGAGTCCACCATACCTACCTATATGTGGTATTCTCATGCCGTTCTAAGAAAATTTGTATGTGCCATCTCTAGTTTTCAAAATAATTTCCTTTTTGAGTGCTCGTACCACTCATGAAATGGTAGGGGTGGCTAATATTTTTCCATGCTAGATGTGTTATTCTCAAGATGAGTGTTTGTGCACTTGTCATTGCATGAGAGTAAGGCAAAGGTAATAGGGATGCCCAGTCCCAAAATAAAAAATTAACTTACTTTATGTTGTCAAATAATAAATTCCTTGGAAAGTGTTGGTATGGAAGGCACCCGTGGATACGGCTAGCCATGGATTGTGAAAGAATGGTGGAAAAACGAATAAACTTTATCTTCTGTTTGGGAACCGCCTATGATATATCTAGCATGGAAAGTATTGGGAACTACTCGATTGTTTTCGTTGACAGGAAAAGCATGCCACCCAAAATGTTTTATCTCTATATTTTTCACTTTGAGCTCTAGCACCTCTACAAATCCCTACTTCCCTCTGCGAAGGGCCTTTCAATTTACTTTATGCAATTTTTATTTTGAGTCTCCATCTTCTCTTGAGCATTGGGTGTAGCTAATATGCGAGTGTGTTTCATGAATGGATCAATGACTGAGCATGATGGGCTAGGGATAGCTTGCTTTAGTGTTGATATTTTGAAAGACATGTTTGCTTGTTGATATGCTTGAGTATTGAAATTTTTATGTCAAAACTAGACTATTGCTTTGAATCATATAAAATTCCAAATTTCCATGCTACAAAAGAAAAGAATATGTGATGAACATGATAGGCAGCATTCCACATAAAAAATTACGTTTTTATCATTTGCCTACTCGAGGAGGAGCAGGAATTAAGCTTGGGGATGATGATACGTCTCCAACGTATCTATAATTTTTTTTATTCTTCCATGCTGTTATATTATCATTCTTGGATGTTTTACAATCATTTTATAGCAACTTTATATCATTTTTTGGGACTAACCTATCTACATAGTGCCCAGTGCTAGTTGCTGTTTTTTGCTTGTTTTTTACTTCACAAAAAATCAATACCAAACGGAGTCGAGACGCAGTGAAACTTTTTGGAGATTTTTTTCGACCAGAAGACATCCAGTGGGCCAAAGAAGTACCAGAGGGGTGCCCCGAGGGGGTACTATCATAGCCCTAGCATTAGCCTTCGCTTGTCTTTGCATCTCATCATGTCATCATCATGTTAAGTTCATGAAAGTTGAATTGAGGTTAGTTGAAACCCTCAGAATCAGTTCAGAAATAATCGACATTAAAATCTCATCAAAGAAGCCCAAGAAAATGTTCCTGTTGAACTTTGAAAAATATTAGAAAGAATAAAATTCAAACAAATATTTCTGGAGGCTTTAAAATAATTATTTTGGGCCTTTGATTTAAATCATAAACTATTTGAATTGGAGTTATTTCTGTTATAAAAGAGATACATGTCCAATAATCCTGAAACTTTATGAGTGGCTCTAGTATTACATCTACAGACCACATGAATATTTTTAGGAGCAACAAAAATGCTTTAGTATTTTTACCAAATCCAAAACTACAGAGAAACAAATTAGAAAAGAGAAACAAAATAGAAAGGAAAGCCTACCTGGCTCTTACCTGGCCCACACTGTAGCAGCCCACTCCACCGGGCCCATGCCAGTCATCTCTCTCCTCTCGCCAGGAGGATGAGAGGCATGTGCCCGGCGCCTGGGGCCACACGTTGTGGCCACCTCCTCTCTCCCGGCCTACTCGTCCCGTTCACGACGCCACTGTGGAGGCCACGACCCCCTGCACCTCTCTCTCCCTCGAGCGCCCTCCCTCCTCTATCTCTCTCGCGCGTCGACCCAAACGCGCCCGTCGCCGCCGCTCGCCACCACCGCAGCCACTGCCTCCCCCTCGACCTTTGAGTTGATCACGAGCTCCGCCGCTCCGTCCTCGACCTCCTCACCAAGATAAGCATCGCCGGACGCCCTGCTTCACTGGCATCTTCCTCGTCTTCAAGCTTCGGAAACGCTGACCATCACCGTTGATCCGCAGCAACTGGAGCGTCCCCGAACCACTAAGCTACCCTGCCGCCTCCCTGTGAGCGCCCGCTTCGACTCCCCCTCTTCCCCGGCCTCTCCACATCCTCTAGTTCATAGTTGCACAGACACCGAAGCTCCGCCGCCGCATATGCTCGCCGTCACCGCCGCTACACGCCATCCCCGGCATCCCCACGACCACCACTGGATGCCCTGCACCACGGGCATCCCCACCGCGTCGGGTCATCACCAGTGTAACCACGCCGACATGGCACGACCATTATTAGGGGCTAATCCGAGTAATTAACCGCCCTTCAGCCGCTGACAGTGGGCCCCGCGGAGGGTCAAAGTATGAGTAAATGCGGGATTAACACCCGTGTCACTGACCAGTGGACCCCACTATTCAGGTTTGACCCAGTTGACCACTGACCTAGTGCTGACGTAATAAACCATTTCTGGATTATTTCTATTTTAGAAACAATTAAGAAATTCCAGAAAATGTTATGAACTTCTAAAAATCATATAAAATCAATCCTAACTCCAAATGAAATAATTTATATATGAAAAATGATCAAAAAAATATGAGGAATCTGTTTATTGCATTGTCATGCATGTTTGAACAACTTAAAGTTACTGTATAAGACAATTTGAATTAATGGCATTTGAAATGCCTTATATGGAGTTTGAATTTGAATCTAGTGTTCAAACGAACTCCATTTAAATCGTTGCTAGCTGCATGAGCTCAAATCACAACATATTTCCATGTCACATTCATGCATCATATTGTTGCATTGCATTGATTGTGTTCCTTCTCTATTTTTCAGTGTTGTTCCCTCTCAATGGACGTTGTTCCGACGTTGTGATCGTTGACACCGATGAAGAGCTATACTATCTTCAGAAGTGCCAGGCAAGCAAACCCCCATTGAGCATTCCGATACAATCCCACTCTCTCACTCTTGCTCTCTTTTACTGCATTAGGACAACATCGATTGAACTGTTACATGATGCGGTAGTTGAACCCCTTTCCTTTGCATGATCTGTCTTTGCCATAGTAAATAGTTGAAACCCACTAGCATGAGTAGGAGTTTTTTGAGCCATGATGTGCCTACTCATTCATCCTTTTTTGGCATGCCTGCTATTGCTTAGAGTTCTGTCAGGTCTGATTCATCCGGGATGGATTGGAATGGTGTGAACATGTCCTACTATGTGAGAGCTAAGTGTGTGAACACGATTTGGTAAAGGTAGCAATGAGAGGCCATGCAGGAGTACATGGTGGGTTGCCTCATTGGGACCGTCCTCAGGAACTGAGTTCTATGTCTGTGATCCAAGACAGTTACTACCACACATTGGGTTCCGGTATCTCGACCCCTCTCGGCTTATTAATCACCGTGATCTCTGTCCAGGAGTTGCAACAAGTTTCTAGTGTTTGTAGGTAGTGCTAGTAGTCTACCAAGTGGCACCCGGTACAGGTGGGCTTGGGATAGACTAGGGCAATGGCACGGTGTACCAAGTGGCACCCGGATGGTGGGCTTGGGAACCCTGCTCACATCATTTGGGGCCGTGATGGAAACCTTGGTCGGACTCCCTGGCGGATGGAACCCGAATAGGTGATAAACCTGTACTAGAGTCTTGCGTGGTTAGTCAGGTCATGGCCGACACCCTCGCCAGGCTTCCACTTGAAGGTTGTCGAGATATATGACGTGTACATGGCGGTAAGTGGCGAGAGCATGTGTGAAGAAGTACACCCCTGCAGGGTTAACATGATCTATTCGAATAGCTGCATCCGCGGTAAAGGACTACTGGGTTGCTTGTTGTAACATCCCAATTTTCAATTTGGATGTTATACATAGGTCATCATATGCATATCATATTTTTCTTTGCATTTTTGGTTGTGATCCTAGAAATCTTAAGCAACTCAAGGACCCAAGGAGAGAGTTGGAGATTTCACAAATTTTCATATTTGAATTTTTCTCAAATTTGAAAAGAGGATCAATTTGATTTTAATATTTATCTCTCCAATTATTTCCAAAAATAAAAATAAATGAGAGAAGATGAAATGACTTCTTCAAAAGAGAGGAATATTGGAGAAGAGATTTTTAAAATCAAATAAATATTTTGTTTGCATTTTATTTGCCATTTTGTCTGAATTAAAAAAATACACATTATTGAAAATTGCAATTTTAGTCCAGAAAAATGTTCACTTTGTCTTAAATATTAGGTTTGGACGGTGAAAATTATTTCTGGCATTTTTAGAATTTTCTTATATCTTATTAGGATTTTTCTTCCGAGTGAAATTTATTTTAAAAAAATCGTCGCCCGACTAGGCCGAAGGCCGAGCCGAGCCAGGCCGGCCCGCTTGCCTCCGCCGCCGCACGCCATCGAGGGAGTCCGAGCCGGACTCCCCAATGCCGCCCCCTGCCGCACGTCGCCCCCCCTCGGGCCTTTAAAAGGTGAGCCGCCCCGCTGCCCGCAGCCGCCCCGCCTCTCGCCACCGCAGCCGCGCCGCGCCTCGCCGCCTCCTGTTGCTGCTGTCGCGCGCCGTCGCCGCCGCTCGCTGTCGCCGTCGACCGCCGCTGCCACCGCAGCCCCGCCCCGCCGTCCGCCGGAGCCGCGCCGGACTTGCCGTTGCCGCCGGCGTTTTTCTCCCGTTAACCGGTAAGAAAACCACACGGTTTAGCCCCAGTTTTCTCTCGCTTTATTTTTAGGGTTAGGGTTTTCCCGGTTTTTCCGATCAGATCTAATTAGCGGACGTTCGCCTGTTAATCTGTATTAGCGAACGGTTTTCATCGGTTTAGTTTTGTTAGCGAATGTTCGTTCATTAGGTTTTTCTTTTTTATTTTATTTTTCGGCCAGGGACCTATCCATTCACAGATTAGTCCCTAATCTTTGAAGCCTCGTTACTTTTTACTCGTTTGTCCAAATCCAATGAAACGAACGCCAAAATCTTCGTCTTGTTCCCCTCTTTCCTGATAATTAACTTGAACATGGTTTTGACAAATTAAAATTTGGTTTAAAACAGATTTGGATTTGAATTCTTTTGATCGTAGTTTGAGTTTCGTAGCTCCGATTCGATTGAATCTTTATGCAAATCGAAGCTCTTCTCTTGTACTTTCAGTTTGGATCTTTTCTTTTGAGTTTTAACTTGCATCTTATGTTGGAGTGCTTATGTATGCTATTGTTTGTTCACAATAGAGTTTCCGGAGTGCGAAGCGTGCTACTATGAGTCACTAGGATTTTCAGATCGTCAGCAAGGCAAGTAACACTTTGATCATACCCCTTTATTACCCAGTTTTTTTGCATTAGTTTTAACCCTCAAACACTGCATGGTTAAGACTTGATAACTTGTGGGTTTTGGGAAGTAGTTGATGAGGTAGAACCTATTGCCTTGCATTCAAACCTGGGGAGTTACTACGTACGTTTATACTGCTATCCTATGCTGGTAGACATGGTTTGGATTTGAGAGAATCCATGACAGATTTGAGAGATTATTGTTAACTAATGTCTAGCTTAAGGTGGCTACTTTAATACACTTTTGGGTGGGTTGGTTTGTGGGCACATGGGGAACCCTGTGTTGTCCAAGGAGATCCCTAGGAATCCGTGCGGTCATCTTATGGTTTGCCACCCAGGCTCAAAGGGATCATAATGTTATTCATGATGGAAACTTCCGTGTGCAACCACAGGCCATTATGGGCACTCGCAAAGTTGAGTATGTTGTGTGACCTCTTTCAGTGGTAGACTAGTAGATGTAGGGGATTGTAGGTGGTCCGGTCTACCCGTCGTAAAGAGTTAATGCTTATGAAAGACTGTGTCTCGGTCATCCGTTTCTCAAACATCATGCAGTGCGAGAAATTGATGGAGGAGATCTAGTCTTGTGGGGAAAAGTGCGCAAACCTCTGCAGAGTGTACAAACTAATCATGGTTAGCCGTGTCCCCAGTTATGGACATCTTGAGTATCTGGTGCTTGAATTATTATGATGATCTCATCACTCTACCTTAATTAATTTGTTGGGTTATTGATTATTATTTGGGATTGAGATGGGATCACCATTCTCAATGTTTATCAACCAACTTTGTAGTTAAATAAAATATATTCCTTTGCTGTAGGAAAAAAACTAGCTTTCTGCAAAATGATAACCATAGAGCCTCCACTAGCCATACATGCATATAGTTCTAACTGTTTCATGTTCATTGCTTTATAGTGTTATTTTGCCAGCATATTCCATGTGCTGACCTACACAGGCTGCAACATATTATGTTGTAGAGTTTTCAGACAAAGAGTAAGGTGCGCTAGGTCGTTGTCGTGCACTCAGCTATGCCGTTGGAGTTGGTGGACTCATTTACCTTCGAAGCTTCCGATGCTATCTTATTTAGATGGCCTTCAGGCATATTATTGTAATAGGTTCTCTTTTGAGACTTTCGATGTAATAAGTGTGTGATTGAAGTCTGTTATAAATCCTCGAGTATTGTGTGTGTCAGCATTGCCGATCCAGGGATAACACTTATACACAGAGATTTGACCGTCTGAGGTCGTATCGCCACAAGATGGTATCAGAGCACACGCTGACTGTAGGACGCTAAGATAAGCCATAGGACCCTCTGTCTACTCATTTCTGACCCTTCTCCATTTTCTACGCTATAGATGGCGAACCCAAGGAACAAGTTTGCTCAACCGGATGAAGACACCCCTTTTGGACTACACTTGAAGGAACCCCCTAAGTACCTAAGCATTGGGATACTAAGCTTCACCAGGACTTACACCGCCACTTTACCAAAAGAGGAGCATTGGACGATTCGAGTTCATGTTCCAGGAAGGACATTCACGCCAGTTACTGAGCCCATAGAGTTTTCCTTTGATGCACCAACCTGGAGTCTAGGAAAGAGCATGGCAGCCCACATCGCCATGGGGCACATCGGTGCAGTTTATCACAAGGATCTTAAGGACACCATCTACCAGATATGTGGACGCCAAGATGAGAAATGGGAGATGATTTGCATCAGGAGGGATAAATCCATTGCAGCCTACTTCCAGGAGTTAAACCAACACATTCGTCGCCAGGAGAACCGGATGTGCGCCAGCATGATCGACATGAAGAAGTTGATGACCAGGAACATGGAGCTAGAAGAGGAACTCAAGTATACACGTGATGGATACGAAGAGGAAATTGTAGTGTTATTGGAGAAGAATGAAAACCTGAAGAAGGAACTAGGAATATTCATGGGAGACCCCGCGCCAGGAGAGGACAACCATCCCGAAGACTACATCATCATCGACGACACCGACTCCGACCCTGATAGTGATGATGATTACGAAGACGAAGCTGGAGCAGATATCATGGGGTCTTCCTCCGATCAAAATTTCTAGTCGACCACCAGATTATCAGTAGTATTCCCACATGCATATAGTAATAGTCCGAGTATTTTGTAACATAGCTAGATCGATTGTATGCCCTTGTTTGAATTGAGTGGTGTGATAATGAATGTGTTTTGTCTCATGTGCATATGGGTAGTGTTTTCCCTTTAGATCTCACTCTATTCTATTATCACCCCTCTAAACCTATCAGATGCCTCTGAGACGTGACCCCCGATTTGTCTTCCCACCAGAGCTCACCCAGTTGATCCAACAACAGAATGCCTTGATGTAGCTACTGGTCCAAACCAAGGCAACAACAACAGCAAAAACAACAGCAACAACAACAACAACAACAACAACAACAACAACAACGACGACGACGACGACGACGACGACGACGACGACGACGACGACGACGACGACGACGACGACGACGACGACGACAACAACAACAACAACAACAACAACAACAACAACAACAACAACAACAACAACAACAACAACAACAACAACAACAACAACAACAACAACAACAACAACAACGACAACGACAACGACAACGACAACCACAACGACAACGAAAACAACAACAACAACAACAACAACAACAACAACAACAACAACAACAACAACAACAACAACAACAACAACAACAACAACAACAACAACAACAACAACAACA